>NC_057804.1:416936497-416953614 GCF_018294505.1 Triticum aestivum
AGGTTATAAACCGGTTGGCGGTATAACCGCCACCGCAGTTCAAGATTTTCTGATTGCAGGAAATATAAATTGAGGATTTCAAGCAAAAGCATCAGTACGTTTGCACGAAGGCATATTTAAAGTAGAAGTATTGGCTATTCTATTACAAGGCAACGCGGTGCCCAAATAAGATCATTGTTATTTTGGCGGATCATAATAAGGCAGCTGTTTAAACTGGCTTCCGGTTCAAGCCTGCTCATCAAACCGGTCTGATGGTTGTGGGTCGTCCCGCGCCGCTTCAGCTCCCTCATCTCTATCCATTGGCTGGAAATCAACAGTGGTCCGGTCGATTCCCATTAAAGCTTGAAAGACAGCCTCTTCATGGATCAGAGAAGACGGTTCAATATCAGGAGCGTAAGTATGCTTACGGATTGGAGGAACCAGATTCTCTGCTTCAGGAATTGGTGCAGCCACTCGTTTGTTCTGTTCATTGTACTGAGCTTGATAATGCGACAAGTCGGCCTCTTCAGCCAATTGACAAGCCAGAGGGCATACTGCACGGTTTATCGCCCTCAAATCATCTTCATTAAACTCTGAGCCATCTTCCTTCAAGCTGGGATAGCCTTGAGCTGCTTCAACAGGATCGAAATCCGGCACCCATGCGTTAATGGCTCCGGTTCGAGCAACAGATTTTTTCAGTTCTTCAATCCGAGCATGAAGCATTGACAACCTACTCAGAGTATCTTGGATTAAAGTGGGTGCCAGATTGTTATGAGATGCAGTGGTGATGATCCGTTGCGCTCCGGTATACATCTGTTCAATTAAAGTGTAGGCAGCCTTCAACTTCTTCCGAACATCTGACCCTAAGTGACCAATGCGTGTACCTGTAACAATACAGGAAAGATCACAAACCGGATCTATTATAAGCAGGCTAGAGTTGTCCAGGAAACCAACAGGAGCTTACCAAAGATAGCAGCGGTCATGGAATGTACTTGCCGCTTTACGGCGGTCAGCTCATCTACCACCGGTTTAAGGGCAGCTTCAGCGTTTTCAGCTCTTTTTATTAAATCGGCCTTCTCAGTGGCCCAATCAGTCCGCTCCTTCTTGAAGCCCTCTTTCAGCTATTCTGTGATGCTCAAAGCGCTGGTTATTTCTTCCCTTGCCTTGTCGGTTTCAGCTTGTTGGGTTTTCAAAGTTTCCTGTAGATCAGTAATCCGGTCCTCTTTGATCCTCACTTCAGCCTGCATAAAGACAATGCTTGGCTTTCAACAAACGGTACAAGAATTTGAAGTACCAACCACATAACAAGTTATACGCTTGATACTTGGGGGCTAATGCACCTTCAAATTTCATCTATTACTAAATCGCAAAGTCCCAAGCTCAATACAGGTATTCAACTTGGCACTTGGGGGCTAATGGCTATTTGCTCAGTTATGTTCTGATGCTAGAATCTTTATTGGAGTCCCGGTTTAACTATACTAAGTTGAACCGGCCCTTGGGGGCTACATTGACGGATTTCAAAGTATTGAGGACTATATTCAAGTCCCGGCTTGAAGAAGGTTACAAACCGGCCCTTGGGGGCTAGGAGGATTAATACAGTGGCAGTAATTAAAGAAAGAAGAAGCACAAGGAAGTTACCTCAAATTTATCTCTCATCATCTTTACCATGCCAGCTTCACAGTCACGACTAGTATATAGCCGGTTCAAGTAACCAAAATGAAGATCTTGGGCACTCAAAGCAGCATACGTTTCCAGATCAACATCCCATTTGCCTTTGTTCATGGCAGAAAAATCTTCTTTGACAGTATGCTTAGCCAAAGCGACAGGATTCCCTGGTTCAGAGTGACCTATGCCGGTAATTACAGCATCATCATCCTTGGACTCTCCGGTTTGCACTGGTGCTATCGGTTTATCGGCAGGTTTTGAAGGACTGCGGGATCTTTCAATCCGGACGGAGCTGGCAGGCTGGTCAATAGGGACTGAAGTATTGATAGGCCTTTTATCAGTAATAGCATCATCTTGCAAAGGAGGATCATTGGGAATATCTTCAGGAACGAACGCTTCAAGATCTGGTGCTTTATCCTGTTCAGGGGCAGCATCTTCCTCGACCGCTTTATTCAGGCGGGCTTTCTTGCTTGGTTTAGGTTTAGCCCTGAAAGAGAAACAAAGAGTTAAGGAACAACATAAGTTATAACATGGTATACCAGAAGCATATGTTCAGTCTAGCTTACCCAAGAACCGTTTTCAGTGGTGGCGGCTGAGTGGCCGACGATTCACCAGAGGAAGAATGAGAAGTAACCTGATAATCGGAGTCGGAAGGATTAAGAGGTTGACGGATGAAACCCGCTTTAGGATGTAAATTAATAAAAAGGTCGGAGACCTCAGAGCGGCGTTTTCGAACCGGACTGTTTGGTAAACCGGCAGAGGTAACTACCTGTCCGCTGTGCCGGGTTGTGCGGCGAGCTTCATGTTGCTGAGTCTTCATATGAAATTTGGTATCCAAGTAAGCAAGAGGATGAGAAAAATTAACTTTCCGGTTTGCCTGGAGAAATTTTGGCAAAGGCAAAGGATCTGAATCGGAAGAGAGAATAGTTACCTCAGCGACATCAGCATTACTGGCTTCAGCGTCGTCCTGACAAGTATCATCATCAATAAGGCGTGTAAAAAATAAGCCTAGTGAATCGAGTTCTACCTCAAGGTCCGAGTTACCCACATCATCATCAACAGCCGGATCTGATGAAGCAGTGGTTTTCCTCTTTTCAGCAGGCTTCTTGATGACCTTGGTCTTTAGCCGGGTTGACCGTTCTGTTTTCTCCGGTTTGTCTTGTGGAAGCTTCTTGCTCCAAAACGGATTATCACCCTGGTTAAGTGGCAATTGATGTCAGACAGAGATAGCAATAACAGGTTCAGTAAAAAGTATAATTAAAATCTTAAAGCTGGCGGTTTGTTGGTAGCACAGAAAGGGGGCAGGCCAGTTTGAGCGCAGAGGTGCTCCGGTTCGTTCAGCATTTTCTTCACAGCCTCTGTGACTTCATCATCAGAGAGCTGGATGTTGGTGTGTCGGAGTGGGTCATCAACGCTACCAGTATACTTGCACATTAAACCGGAACGCCGGCTGAGAGGCAGTATGCTCCATGATATCCAACAACATGCGAGATCTATTCCTGTTAAACCGTTGGCCATGAAGGCTCGGAGCTTGGATAATTGCGGAGCGTATTTACTCCTCTCCTTGGCACTTAACCTTTGTGGGAAGGGGTGTGTATTGCTGAGCCGCTCCGGACGAAAGCCAGGCAAAGGATTTTCATCATCAGGGGAAGTATCTTTGCAGTAAAACCATGTTGCATTCCACTCCTTGGGGTGACTTTGTAGTCTGGCATGGGGATAAGTGATTTCTTTCCTTTTCTGAATTGCCATACCGCCCAATTCGGTATTGGGACCATCAGTGAATTCTGTGCGGCGGTTTAAGTGGAAGCAGTCTCTGAACAATTCAACTGTGGGTTTCTCTTGAAGGTATACCTCACAGAGCACTTGGAAGTGACATAAGTTGGTAACAGAATTGGGGCCAGTATCTTGCGGGCGGAGTTGAAAATTGGCTAACCCATCCCGGTAAAATTTAGAGCCGGGCGGTTTGAAGCCCCGGGCTAAATGGTCCGCAAAAATCACAACTTCTCCCTCTTGAGGTGTGGGAGGACATTCATCACCAGGAACCCTCCAGTGGATAGTATCTTTGCTGTCTAAAGAGCCAATCGAAACTAAATCATCCAGCTGAGTTTCTGTGACACGAGAAGGAACCTAGTTGCACTCATATACTTGTTTGGCCGTGGTGAGATCTCCAAGAAATAGGTGATTCCGGTTCAAGAACATGTTGGATAAAAGAAGGCGTTGGTATGAACAATGCTAAACCGGAGGTAGTATATTTAAACCGAATTTTTATGAAGTGGCATCATATGGCTAAAGAGTTCTGGCAGTTCAACAAGGGGACTAATGGTATATACCGGTTTATTAACTTTTTCTATATTAAGTTAAACCGCCTGATCTAAACATTGAAAGCAATTGAGGTTGCGGATGGCTAAGTATGCAGAAACAGGTTTCACAAGGTCTTATTGCAGCAATGGATCTGAAGCAAGTTCAGAAAAACAGAAAATATTCAAAAGGTTAAAGCAGAACAGAAGTAAATCAATGGGTAGGAATGTGGATGAGATCTATAGACTTGAGCGTAAAACTACAGGCGGATGCTAAAAAGCTACTGCTGGTCAGAGCAGGGTTTCACAGATATGTCCAGGAGTCTGGGTACGAGTATGAACAAGTGATGAACACGGCAAGAACACGAAACCCTAGGAATAGATCTATGTTAAGAGGAACAGAAGGCTTACCAGAGTCGAGGAAGACGCGGAAGGCTACCGCGGTGCTCTAGTGCATTCAGGTTGGTGCAGCAGCCCAAGACGGTGCAGAGGTCAACGGTGGCGGCGGAGCTCCGAGGCTGGCGATGCGAGGAAGACGAAGAGAAAGAGACGAAGGGGAGAAAAGGAAATGACCCTTCGGTCCTATTTATAAGGCAGGGGACGTGTGTCAGGCGCGCGAATCCAGGAGCCACAAGATTCGGAAGTGGAGCTGCTGCCTTGGGTATCGCAGATCTATTAATAAAAGAAGGCGTCATAAATGTTAACTTCATGATGACGTCATGCCGGTTTACAGCAACCAGAGATGATGACGACATGGCGGTTTACCAATTAAAATAAGATGTTGAAGACAAAGATTTTTGTGAAGGATTGACATGAACCAGTTCAAATCAATCTGGGGCCTAATGTTGGGGATATTACCACTAGGCGTGAACCGGCCTACCTGGGCCGGGTTAGCTTCCTTAGTAGTTTAAAGGTGATTAAGCAGATGAAGGCCCAAGGCCTGTAGTCGGTTTAGAACCTGAAGCCGTAAACCGGCTTGATATGTAAACTTGCATTGTAAGTAAGGAATAGAGAGAGACCAACCGGGATACGAGTATGAACCGGTGTGGGACTCTATGGACCGACGGGCGTCACCCGTGTATATAAGGGGACGACCCGGCGGCGGTTCAAGGACAGATAACAACAACTCGAGCCTAGGCGAAGCTTGTTTGCTCCCTAGCCATCGAAACCACATCAATTCCATCACAACTAGACGTAGGCTTTTACCTTCATCGAAGGGGCCGAACTAGTATAAACCCTTCTATCTTTGTATCCGCTTTAACCCCTTCAAGTTAACCCGGAGCGATGGCTCCACGAATAAGTCCTTTTACAAGGACATCTGCCGTGACAAATCCACGACACAGTGTCTACCAGATTAGTTGCATAGTTTAATTTCAGGTGTGCTTAGTTTAATTTGAGGGGTGTGTTGTGCTGAGCCCCCAGCAAAACTATGTTATGTTTCTTCTCGTTACTTTAACTCTTCAGTACGTACATACTAGTATTTCTTTAATAGAATTTAGCACCCCATTTAAGCACGTACTAGCGTTTTTAATAGTACTATATGCATAATCTGGCGACGAGCGCTCTCTATATGTACCACCTTTTTTTAATTTCAAGTTTTGCTCCATGGCGCAATCCATCAATACTAGTACTGTACAGAAGTATACATTTTTTAAAAGGCTAGAGTACTGTTCATCACATATATATCCAGCTAAATTCTCAACCTAGAAAGACATGCATGCCATGTAAACCGATACAGAGGAAGTATAGTAAAAATGAGGTGATTTTACTGAGCGATCGGCGGGGGAGCATGGCCTGTCATGCGGTCCGACATTTCATGATGTACCAAGGCGATGCTCGTGTCCCTCTTGAAGCAGAAGCAATACTACATGGTTTGAGATTATGGCGAACCGAAGTGTGAAATAATGGTTGCTTCGTCCGTTTGGGAAGGTGCGGCATTGTGATTTGACGTCTCATTGCTCATTACTACTACTAGGGCGGTACGACTGGGGTGCGTCCCCCCTGCTATTCTGCACTGTTATTTGGTGCTTGACACATCGACCTGGTTGCTATATGTCCCACATGTCAGCGACAGGAAGTACAGAATTCATGAAAGGGAGCGTCCACAGAGGAGCACAAGACACGGCTTGGGTTTTTGCTGCTTTACACGATCCATCAATACAAACCCGGACTATAAAAAGGCGAGGGCGGGTCTTTTCCCACGCGGCAGGCAGGGGAGTTTGGCATAGTCTGTTCGAGGCAAGGAGGCAGGAAGGGAAACAAGCAAATAAAGGTTGAGCGACTTAGTTTTGGGAAAACTGATTTTACTAATTTTATGGAGTATTTACCCACTAGGGTTTATAGGGCTCATCTAAAAAACATTCGTTTTTTCATTTTATAAGTCTCAATTCTACTACTAGTAGTAGTACCATCACATGTTGGATTTCGAGGTGCGTTAGATCACCCGATGCAAGCAGTGTCAAGAGAAAACTCACCAATGCATGTAGAAGTTCATGGAAATTTAGTGGTCATTCATGCATTCGTTCTAATTAATGCCTCGGTAAACATAACTTCTTGAGAAAAACGAGCGTACTAATTACTTGTGCAAACTACGAAATTAATTCGACCACTCACCGTCTACCTTGGTTGGAGAGATTTTCAAATTGAGCCATAAACTGGAAAGGAGGGAGTAGTAACTTTTGTCTCGATTACTATTTCTGGCCTTGTATAGATGCAAAATGTATTTTTTATAGTGGCCTTGTATAAGTAAATGGAGGGAGTACTAAAGGACATATATATTCCAAACAATATGATAATCTCTCTAACCAAGGTAGTAGGGACGAGGAGTAAACGGAGGGAGTAGTAAAATTTTCTCCTTGTCCTGCGAGCCACCACGCGCGTGGGCGAGGGAGAGGGCATAAGGCGTATAGTACTAAGCAAGATTCACCTCATCCTGCGAGCCACCGTGCCCATTGGCGGGGGAGACGGCGTACTAAGCAAGCTTCTCCTCGTTCTGCGAGTTAACGGGACACATCAAAAGTACTCCAGAGTATAAACCTTTCCTCTAAGGTAGGCCCCACATGGTCTGCCTCTTTCTTAACATAACGCGTCAAGTCGCAATTTGTTTGTTCACCCGTGGTAGACGATCCTCCCTCCACCAAGTGGACAACTAGTACACGTGTCAAATTACCACATGGGCTGCCTTTCCATACAGAAATGAGCTCCACCGTGTACCCGCGCGGGTGTGGTTGGGAAAGAGATGGGAGTACGTGCACCGTGCGTGCACCTCTTCTCTTTGTGCACGTCCCCCACCTACGTGGGTGTGTGCGAGAGAGATACAAACCTAGACATAATGCACCGTCCATCCCCATGCCTCCGCCCAGTCCGACCACCAGTCACCACCACGCCCCACTCCTCCCCACCTTAACTCTCATCTTTCTCCCTCCATTTTTATATACAAGTCCACTACCAAAATTAAAATTTGCAGATATACAAGGCCACTAACACTAATCGATGCAATATTAATGGTGTTTGCCTCATAGTACTAGCAAAGGAGGAAATTAATTATCCCTTGCATGCATGCGGGAGTGTGAGCATTGGCTTGATGTGCATGAAAGAGAAGAATACACATTAATTTACACGGCAAACAAGGAAACAAGGTGGCTTGCAACATTGACTTAGAAGACATTAATTTTTGCCTTGGTACCTGTAATATGGGTTTATGGCCTTGTATACAAAAATGGAGTCTAATAAAATTCTTGAGATACCATTTATCCGATAAAATTCTCGAGATATCATTAGTTTTTACAAAATGGGATTACTCCTGCATGGGTCAATCACAACAGGTGTTTTGTAAAAAAATGCATCTTGATGTTCCGTGCAATGCACATGCATCTTGCTAGTCCATGAAAACAACACATGGCAAAATTCCATGGCGAACGAGGGATTTGAATCTGTTGGGAGGGGTTGTTTGGATCTTGCCCGGGGTAGCCAAAATATTGACGACCCTTTTGTCCACCGGTGCCTTTGCCACCGATGAACGAGGAATGGCTCGGGTGCTCATGCATCCTCCAGTGCGCACGTTGGAGACGAGGTTGCACGAGCTGTGTTTTTTTGTCCCACCACGCCGCCCGAGCTGCCCGAAAACCAACCAGCGACCCGCAAATTATGCCATCCAACCATAGCCGCACACATTATGATAGCAACTTAACCAACCAGATGAAATTCACGCAAACACGGTGATATTTCATATAAACAATGACGGAAATCATATAAAATACCGGATTTTCATACAAACATGACGGATTTCATTACAGTCAAATGAACTACGCGGTGCTAGTTCTGGACAACACATGTATATAATACCTGGCCTAAATGGTCGCCCGCCGATCGATTTGTGTTTCTCATGTCCGGCAGCACGATCACCGGACTAACGGGAGCCCGGAGGTATATGCTTCAGCGCAAAGGACGGCTCGCTTCCCCACTGCCCAACTGATATCATTGGCTGATGCCAAAGATGATGGTGGAAGGGGGCTTCCCCGCTTTCGTGAGCCCATGTGGGGTCGACGAAGGTCCTCGCAACAAAAGGATCCGACATGACACCTGTTGTGTACGCCGGCATAGCCTTTGCGGTGGCTTTCATGGGACCCAAGCGGCGGCAGCCTCTCGTGTTCTACTTCTCCTCGATGATGGCAGAGGACGCAGAGGCGCTGGCCACCGACTCGTCGCTCTCCGTGCACCCGATTTCTGTCGCTACTTGCATGGCACGACCGCTGGCATGGGAGTCTCGGCCACAGAAACGGGAGACGTGGTATGAGGCGGCGGCATGGACGGTAGCAACGACGCCCATGCGCTGCTCCTCATCGAGCTGGCCTGGAGCGGCAAGTTGCTGAACCGCGCGCCAGCTTGGGGCGGCAACTGGCTCTGTCGAGCGAGGGAAGGGAGGTGGATCAACGAGCTGCATAGCTCGTATCCGGCGGGCTCGGCGGGCCACCCAGCCGGCTTGGATGTGGAATAACTACTCTTCATAAGGTATTGTAAGAGTGGACAAAATGGTGAAGGAGGAGATAGGGGAGCGGCGGAGGTGTGCGATTATTGGCGGGCATTTGGCCTCGTTTAAATAGGAGATTAAATAGAAGGCGGACGGGAGGAGCTCGGCCGGTGTTGCGTTTAATGCCGGCCCGATCATGAACGGACGTGTGTCCGGAGTGGGTTTCTCGGCTTCTACACGAGCGGGTTTCATGGAGGCGTTTGAATGCGGCAAGGAGGCGTGTTCAGCCGGGCATGCAGCGAGTGGCACCCTCGACTCTGACAAGGACACCGCACCATTCTTCCACTGAGGTGTGGGCTCTTTGGGTACATGGCCTGCATGTCAGTGACCCAACGTAGGCAGCGCACAGCAGAGGAACCTTTGGTGGGCCAGGGCGGTCAGAAGCGGGCATTTCATAAACCGATGATTGTTCATTGAGTGTGGCGTCATCTTTTTTATGTAGATAAGCCTACAATGTTGATAGCCCGTTCGATACGTTTTGATTCATAAAGACCGCTGCAAACATCAATGTTCTGCTTATCATAGATAAGATTGATTAATACTCGTAACAATCCATGTCCTTAACAAAGGGTGCATGCACGTATAGGTTGAGCGTGTGTCTTGCGTCGTGTGTTGTGTGCATGCAGGCGTGCGAGTGTTGCATGCGTGCAAGGGTACATTTTAGTGTTGCATGCATGTGTGCGTGTGTTCATGAGTGCATGTGTACGTGTCAGTGTTGCACACCTGCATGCATGCGTGTGTTCAGTATGTGTAGTGTCAGTGTTGCACGCCTGCACGCGTGCGTGTCTTGCATGCGTGCATGTGTACATGCGGGGTGAGGCTACAGGTCAGTGGACTGACTTATTCATCTCTGGTCATTAGATTTTCCATCCATTTGATACGAAATCAATGGCCTGTAGTTTATCATCAAACTCCAACCCCCTGAGCCGCCAGCCGCCACCGGCCGAACAGCCGGCCCCACCGCAAGTGGTCAGCCCGCGCCGCCACGCCGCCCTACCTGCCCCGAAACCACTCCCCACCGCCGGTCCGCTGGTGCACTGGCCATCCCTCTAGCCCCCCCTCCCCGCGCCGAGCTTTTCTCCGGCGATCCCAACCCCACCACTCAATCAACGCGCCCCCACCGCCGACGACTGCCAACCAGAGGTCTCATGACTTCGAATACCCACCCACCACTAATTTATTACCATTTCTGTCCTTCATATATGCGCTGACGGGTGGGCCCTATGGTAATGTGCGCTGCTGAATGTGGACCATTTGACTGGTCAATTGATCGTGTCATCAACGAATTACAGAGCTGTATGGTGAGCTAGTGACCATATGATCACCCTAAAATGTATTTTATTAACATGGTACAGACTCAAACTACCATTTCTTTCTTTCATATACAGGCTGACAGGTGGGTCCCACGGTTACGCGCCCCGATGGTGCAACACTAGTTGCGCCACGTGGAATGTTTGACTGGTCAATTGATTGTGTCATCAACAAAATACGGAGTTGTACGGGTGAGCCACTGACCGTATAATCATACATGTATTTTTTAACACGGTACAGACGGAAGAGCTCATATATACGCGCAAGCACTCACTGCTATAAGCGCACACACGCAGACTCTACCCCTATGAGCACCTTCAAGAGAGTGAGCCAACATATGATCTTGAGATTTTATGAAGTCACCATAGGTGCCTCGTAGTCGAGTGGAACGTCTCCTCCCACTGAATGCACATCTCCAGAAAATACTGAAATTAATCCAGGATAAATGCGAGCACCGGGACTTTAACCCCGGTGGGCTCGAGAAACCATTGTCCTCCTAACCATCCAACCACATGTTGGTTAGCACGACAAAATGTATGTGGTAACCATGATGAGCTTATTCGTAAGCCCAGTGACCATATCGTGCTTTCGCTTCAAATACAATGACCGTAAGTGTCGTCAACAAAATATGGAGCACACATCAAATGCAAAGTCCGTCAGTGTCATCAAGAAAATACGGAGACGTATCGTGAGCTAGATATCGTATGATCACCGAGAGAATGTATACGGTGACCGTAATGAGCATATTCTAAAGTCCAGTGAGCATATAGTGCTTTAGCTTGAAATACAGTGACCATCACGCGTGAATGTGTCGTGGGCATGCATACTTTTAGAGGGCAGAGAGATAGTTTGTGTGCGTACGTGAAAGTGGTGTAGAAAGAGGGGGTGTCCGGTGGAGACAACGAGAGATATGCCCTTCGTTTCTCTTTCCCGTGACTAATATTTTAGGAGAATATATAAACATTCACAATGCAGAACAAATCTTTTTTGATGCACCATGCAATTAACTTTCATGTATAACACTGTACTATTGTATATGCTTATTTTCTTAGAGGCCGATTGCGTGTGTGGTGTGGTGGGTGATACGTCTCCAACGTATCTATAATTTATGAAGCATTCATGCTATTTTATTATCCGTTTTGAATGATTACGGGCTTTATTATACACTTTTATATTACTTTTGGGACTAACCTATTAACCGGAGGCCCAGCCCATATTGCTGCTTTATTGCCTGTTTCAGTATTTCGAAGAAAAGGAATATCAAACGGAGTCCAAATGGAATGAAACCTTCAAGAGCGTGATTTTTAGGAAGAATATGATCCGGGAGACTTGGAGTTCACGTCAGAAGATCCTCGAGGAGGCCATGAGATAGGGGGCGCGCCCTACCCTCTCGTGGTCCCCTCGAGGCTCCCCCGACCGACTTCTTTTGCCTATATAAGCCTATGTACCCTAAAAACATCGACGTGGAAGATAGATCAGGAGTTCCGCCGCTGCAAGCCTCTGTAGCCACCAAAAACCTCTTGGGAGCCCATTCCGGCACCCTGCAGGAGGGGGAACCCACCACCGGTGGCCATCTTCATCATCCCGGCGCTGAGGGTATGTACCAGTAGCTATGGGTTTGATCTCTCTCTCTCTCTCGTGTTCTCTCTATGACAAGATCTTGATGTATCGCAAGCTTTGCTATTATAGTTGGATCTTATGATGTTTCTCCCCCTCTACCCTCTTGTGATGAATTGAGTTTTCCTCTTGAAGTTATCTTATCGGATTGAGTCTTTAATGATTTGAGAACACTTGATGTATGTCTTGCCGTGATTATCTGTGGTGACAATGGGATATCATGTGCCACTTGATGTATGTTTTGGTGACCAACTTGCGGGTTCCGCCCATGAACCCATGCAAAGGGGTTGGCACACGTTTTCGTCTTGACTCTCCAGTAGAATCTTTGGGGGCACTCTTTGAAGTACTTTGTGTTGGTTGGATGAATCTGAGATTGTGTGATGCATATCGTATAATCATGCCCACGGATACTTGAGGTGACAATGGAGTATCTAGGTAACATAAGGGTTTTGGTTGATTTGTGTCTTAAGGTGTTATTCTAGTATGAACTCTATGATAGATTGAGCGGAAAGAATAGCTTCATGTTATTTTACTACGAACTCTTGAATAGATAGAATAGAAAGGATAACTTTGAGGTGGTTTCATAGCCTACCATAATCTCTTCGTTTGTTCTCCGCTATTAGTGGCTTTGGAGTGACTCTTTGTTGCATGTTGAGGGATTGTTATATGATCTATCTATGTTATTATTGTTGAGAGAACTTGCACTAGTGAAAGTATGAACCTTAGGCCTTGTTTCCTACCATTGCAATACCGTTTACGCTCACTTTTATCATTAGTTACCTTGCTGTTTTTATATTTTCAGATTACAAATACCTTTATCTACTATCCATATTGCACTTGTATCACCATCTCTTCGCCGAACTAGTGCACCTATAGAATTTACCATTGTATTGGGTGTGTTGGGGACACAAGAGACTCTTTGTTATTTGGTTGCAAGGTTGTTTGAGAGAGACCATCTTCATCCTATGCCTCCCATGGATTGATAAACCTTAGGTCATCCACTTGAGGGAAATTTGCTACTGTCCTACAAACCTGTGCACTTGCAGGCCCAACAACGTCTACAAGAAGAAGGTTGTGTAGTAGACATCAAGCTCTTTTCTAGCGCCGTTGCCGGGGAGGTTAGCGCTTGAAGGTATATCTTTAGATCTTGCAATCGAATCTTTTTGTTTCTTGTTTTATCACTAGTTTAGTTTATAAAAGAAAATTACAACAAAAATGGAGTTAAGTTTGTCTCATACGCTTCATCTTTTTAATATCTTTCATGAGTATGATGAAAAGGAAAATTGTGCTCAAGTGCTAGAAGAAGAAATCTATAGAATGTTTGACACTAAATCTTTGAATGATGAGCATGATTGCAATATTGTTAGTATGAACTCCTTGAATATCCATAGTACTAATGATGATTGCTCTAGTCATGATGAAAATATCTCTTATAAGCATGTCAACTTTTGTAGAGTGCATGTTTGCATGAACACACCAAATAGATAAGATATATATTGCAAGAGGCACAAGCATTTAGAAACTAAATTGTTGCAAGAAAAGTTAAATGGGAGTAATGAAAATTTACACTTCCTTTGCCATACTTGTGAACTATGCAATGAACGTGGTCATCTACATCTCCTATGCAAATTATTTCATGATCGAATCGTGTCAAAAAATTGTGATGATTTGATTTCCCTTGCACATTATAATGAACTTAGTTTGCTTTTGGGTTATGAAGAAGTGAAACATTTAACTAAGGATCTTCCAGATTTTGCCCTTGAGAAATTCCTTGATATTGATCTAGAGAAGATTTATTTGTATTGTGCAGAGAATTGCATTGAAAATCCTTATATTGCCAATTACATAAAGAAAAGAAAGCAAATAGAAGATGATGAGAATACTAATGAAAGGGAAGAGACTTCCCAATATCCTCCTATTATTTCTTATGATGAATCAGGTGACGAGGAGGAACTTTCTATTGAACCAATCTCATCAATAAGGAGCTCAAAGAAGATGGTTGAACCCACACATAATGTGAAGAAGAAAAGGAAGAGAAGGAGCAGCAAAGGTAAAAAGGTATCCCTCCCAAATGATGTTGCTCCTACTACTCATTGTGATGATGATAATTGCTATACTATTGGTGCTATCCATACTACTAATGATGAGAATGATTATGCTTATGATATGAAAAGGCCCAAGCTTGGGGAAGCTATGTTTGATGAGCATGAAATATTTGAGAATATATTTGCTGAAATTAATGTTTTTCCCAAGCTTGGGGATGCTACGTTTAATGAAGATGATATTTTTAGCATCCCAAGTTTTGATATGAAAAGTTGTTATGATGATAGCATGCCTCTTACATATGATGATTATATTGATGAAAGTGGGTTTGGAAGAGTGTCAACTTTAGGAAGTAGTGATCCCACTATTTTGGAGGATTTTGAATCTTATAATATTTATGAAAGTGGATTTGGAAGAGTGTCAACTTTATTTAGTGATGATTCCACTATCTTGGGAGAGGTTTCAATCGATTATGATGAGAACGAAGTTGCCACTTATGATGATTATTGTGATGAAACTTATGCTATAAAAAGTAGTGATGATTATATTTATAAAACTTTTCATGAGTATGATTACCCTTTTTCTGAACATTACTCTTTTAATGTGGAAACAATTTTTAGTGTTAAGTCTCTTATGATACTCCCACTATTCCGAATGAGAAGAATTTTGCTTATGTGGAGAGTAGTAAATTTTCTATGCTTATAGATCATGAAAATAATGTTTTAGGTGCTGGTTATATTGTTGAATTCATTGATGATGATACTGAAAATTATTATGAGGGAGGAACATATGCTTGTAGGAATTGCAATAATATCAAGTTTCCTCTCTATGTGTTGAAATTTTTGAAGCTATGCTTGTTTTACCTTCCTATGCTAGTTTATTAATGTTCCCATAATTTGTTTGCTCACAAAATCCCTATGCATAGGAAGTGGGTTAGGCTTAAATTTGCTAGTCATATTCTTCATGATTCTCTCTTTATTTTTCAATTCTTATCTTTTATGTGAGCATCATTTCATCATGTCTAGCTAGGGGCGTTAAACGATAGTGCTTGTTGGGAGGCAACCCAATTTATTTTTCTTCCTTACTTTTTGTTCCTGTTTAGTAATAAATAATTCATCTAGCCTCTGGTTAGATGTGGTTTTATGTTTTAATTAGTGTTTGTGCCAAGTAGAACCTTTGGGAAGACTTGGGTGAACTCTTTATGATCCTTCTGTAAAAAACAGAAACTTTAGCGCTCACGAGATTAGCAGCCATTTTTTTACTAGAGAGTGATTTTAGGTTGATTATTTTTGCAGATGATTAATAGACAAATTCCTCAGGTCCAGAAATTTATTTCAGAATTGTTTGAGTTCCAGAAGTATACGTTTGATACAGATGACTACAGACTGTTCTGTTTTTGACAGATTCTGTTTTCATTGTGTTGTTTGCTTATTTTGATGAATCTATGAGTAGTATCGGAGGGTATGAACCATAGAGAAGTTAGAATACAGTAGGTTTAACACAAATGTGAATTTAGAATGAGTTCACAATAGTACCTAAGTCGTGGTTTTATTCTCTTATATTGACGGAGCTTACGAGTTTTGTTTTGAGTTTTGTGTGGTTGAAGTTTTCAAGTTTTGGGTAAAGATTCGATGGACTATGGAATAAGGAGTGGCAAGAGCCTAAGCTTGGGGATGCCCAAGGAACCCCAAGGTAATGTTCAAGGACGACCAAGAGCCTAAGCTTGGGGATGCCCCGGAAGGCATCCCCTCTTTCGTCTTCGTTCATCGGTAACTTTACTTGGAGCTATATTTGTATTCACCACATGATACGTGTTTTGCTTGGAGCGTCATTTTATTTTGTTAGTATTTGCTTGCTGTTATTTAGAATTATGTTTTGCATCTTTATTTTCAATAAAAAATTCAAGGATAGCCTTTACCATGCTTATTTTGCAATTGTACATGTTGCTGTTTGAAAACAGAAAGTTTACCGCTGTTGCAAAAATTCCCTAGAAAAGTCAGAGAATGGTATAACGTTGAAACTTTTTGCGTATTAAGCTCTGATAAATTTATTACAGTGTGAATTTTCTCTCATAATTTTTGGAGTCAGGGAAGTATTAATACTCTTGCATTCTTTACAGACTGTACTGTTTTGGCAGATTGCTGTTATGGTTGCATTGTTTGCATATGTTTGCTTGTTTAATGATTCTATTTGAGGATAGGAGTGTTAAATATGAAGATGCATTTAGTATGCAATGTTGAATAATAATTTTAGTGATTTGTTACAGTAGAAAATGATAAGGTTTTGCATTGGTTTATACTAACCTATGTCATGAGTTCTTGTTGAGTTTGGTGTGGATGAAGCTTTTGATAAAAAGAAGGGAAACCATGATATGAGAGGAACTAAGGAGAGATAAAAGCTCAGGCTTGGGGATGCCCAGGGCACCCCAAGATAATATTTCAAGAAGTCTCAAGCATCTAAGCTTGGGGATGCCCCGGTAGGCATCCCACCTTTCCTCTTCAACAATTATCGGTTAGTATCGGTTGAGCCTAAGTTTTTGCTTCTTCACATGAGTTGTGATATCCTTGCAATGATGTTTTATTTTCCTTTGCTTGCTGTTTGAATACAATACCAAGATCTGAAATTCTTAAATAAGAGAGAGTCTTCACATGTTTACATAACTATTTAGCTACTCATTGATCTTCACTTATATCTTGTTGGAGTAGTCACTACAAAAAAAAGACACATCCGTGACATTTTGGGCCGAACGAATTTTTTTCTGTCATACATATGACACTTCTATGACGATAATTGTGACAAAACCCGGTATCATCATAGATGTGGTGGGCTCCTACTTCTATGACAAAAAATCATGACAGAAAATGGGCTTTTCGTCCTGGGCGGGCCGGAGACGCAGCTGCATGACATTCTTTGGGCCGTCCATGACGGAAAAAACTGTGGTAGAAGCGAGGGGGAGGAAAATTTCGGGGAGTTGCCGGTTACGGTGGGAGAGCGATGCACGTTTCTCTCGTACAGGTACGCACGTGTGTGCGAGGCGTTGGCTCTAACTGAACCCGAGCGAGGCGTTGGGCTCTAACTGAACCCGAGCGATTGCACTGCAGGCTACGCGTTACTGAACCCGAGCGATCGACCGATGGCTATTAACTGAACCAGATGGAGCGATTGGATGAACAGTG
>NC_057804.1:416953993-416963486 GCF_018294505.1 Triticum aestivum
TAGCACTCCAACACAAGTCCGTTTCGTTCGTTTTGCAGTACGCCACACCCCTCCCGATCAACAGGACCCCCGTTTCGACCGTAGGAGGTCCGTTTCCTCTGTTTTGCGGTACGCCACACCCCTCCCGATCAACAGGACCCCGTTTCAAATGTAGGAGGTCCGTTTCCTCCGTTGTGCGGCATGCCAGGCCTCGTTTCCATCGCCTATTCCGTCCAAGCCCTCCCGATGAACACGACCACACATTACATTCTGACCCAGCCGGTTGGCTCCCCATGAACACGACGACGACGCTGTTTCTCCGTTCCGATCCAGCCATGTACGTATGCGCGAGTAGGCGTTCGAGACCCTGCCCATATGTACATACTTGGCCGTATTTTCTTTCTTGCACCCTCACCGCTGTACGTACGTGTACATGCTACCTGCGCCTCTACTATGACACGTGCGCGCCTCTACATCGACCAGTATGTACGTACACGTTCACGACCAGAATGACAACGCTACGTATGCTTCGACCAGGTGGGTCCCGACTGTCAGGCACTTCCTTGCCTGCAAAGATGTAGCTGGTGGGTCCCAGCAGTCAGGGGGGCGAATCGTTTTGGTTTTTTTGCCCGGACGCACTTACTTGCGTGCGAAGATGTAGCTGGTGGGTCCCAGCAGTCAGGGGGCAAATCGTTTTTTTTGCCCGGACGCACTTCCTTGCATGCGAAGGTGTCGCTGGTGGGTCCCAGCAGTCAGGGGGCGAATCATTTTGTTTTTTTGCCCGGACGCACTTCCTTGCGTGCGAAGATGTAGTTGGTGGGTCCCAGCAGTCAGGGGAAAACGTTTTTTTTTCGCGAAATAAAGTGGCCCATCCGATGGGTCCCAGCTGTCAGGTGGAGAAATCATTATTTTCCGCGTAATAAGGAGGCACTTCCTTGCTGCGGCCGTGGACCCAGCTGTCAGCCTCTCCACGTACAGTCCACGTCCGATGGAAGTCGTTCCTTGACCACGTTGACCACGCCGCGCCGAGAGCACCAGGGCGGTGGACGACGACGAGGCCTAGGAAGGGGACGGCGGGGAGCCGAGGAAGACGCGGTTGTGGAAGCCCGCGCGGAGAGGAGTACGAGGGTTCACTGGTTTGGCTGCGGTGTGAGGCTGCCGTCGCCGCAAGGCCTGGCCTGCAGTGGGAATAGTAGGGGGCGGTGAGGCCTCCGCGGCAGCACAGCCGGCCACGGGAGGCAGGAGCATGCGGCACGACCGGCGCTGCTTTGGGCGGCTGGAGCAAGAAGACTAGAGGTTGAAGAAGCACTACGGCCATTGGATGGACATCGTACGGTCACTGGAGCTAGAATCGTTCATATTGACTCGAGTTGACAAAGGCCCCCGTCCCAGTCAACTTAGTAGTCCCACAAGTCAGCCTCCCACCATGGTGGGTCCCAGCTAGCAAGGGGAGTATTCATTTTTTTGTGCGTAATAAGGAGGCACTTCCGATGGGTCCGAGCTGACACCGCGGGGAACATTTTTTTCGTGAAATACGCTGGCCCGTCCGGTGGGTCCCAATAGTCAGGTGGAAAACATTTTTTTTCACAAAATAAGGTGGCCCATCCAGTGGGTCCCTGCTGTCAGGTGGAGGAATAATTATTGTGCGCGTAATAAGGAGGCACTTCCTTGCGGCCGCCTGGACCCAGCTGTCAGCCTCTCCACGTACAATACTCTTCCGATGGAAGTCGGTCGCTGACCATGTTGACCACGCCGCGCCGAGAGCACCAGGGTGGTGGTCTGGACGATAACGAGGCCTAGGAAGGGGACGACGCGGAGCCGGGGAAGACGCAGCAGTGGTAGCCCGCGCGGAGAGGAGTACGAGGGTTCACTGGTTCGGCTGCGGCGTGAGGCTTCCGTTGCCGCAGAATAACAGGGGGTGTGGGTGAGTAGAGGGATACCCTGGGCCAGCGGTGGGAGTAGTAGGGGGCGGTGAGGCCTCCGCGGCATCACAGTCGGCCACGAGAGGCAGGAGCACGCGGAACGACCGGCGCTGCTTTGGGCGGCTAGAGCAAGAAGACCAGAGGTTGAAGAAGCACTATGGCCATTGGATGGACATCGTACGGTCACTGGAGCTAGAATCGTTCATATTGACTAAGTTGACAAAGCCCTCCGTCCCCGTCAACTTAGTTGGCCCACAAGTCATCCTCCCACTATGGTGGGTCCCATCTAGCAGGGTGGGTATTCATTTTTTTGTGCGTAATAAGGAGGCACTTCCTTGCGTGCGAAGATATAGTTGGTGGGTCCGACATGTCAGCGGGGGCAACGTTTTTTTGCGAAATACAGAGGCCCTTCCGGTGGGTCCCAGCTGTCAGGTGGAGGAATCATTATTTTGCGCGTACAGTCCACGGCCGATGGATGTCGTTCGTTGACCACGTTGACTAGGCCGCGCCGAGAGCACCATGGCGGTGGACGACGACGAGGCCTAGGAAGGGAACGACACGGAGCCGGGGAAGACTCGACAATGGTTGCCCACGCAGTGGGGAGTACGAGGGTTTACTGGTCCGGCTGCCGTCGTCGGAAAATAATAGGAGGTGTGGGTGAGTAGAGGAATGGAGTGGACAACAATGAAGTAGGGTGGGGTGATGCGGCCTGTGCGGCAACACAGCCGGCCACGGGAGGCGGGAGCAGGCAGTCCCACCGAAGCTGGTTTGGGCGGCTGGAGCAAGAAGATCAGATATTGAAGAAGCAGCACGGCCGTTGGATTAGCATCCAACGCTCACTGCTGCTAGAATCATTTGTGGACTAAGTTGACAAAGCCAAAGTACACGTCAACCTAGTAGACCCACAAGTTAGCCTCCAAATCTGTCCCAAACAGCATACAGCCTGAAATTTCTAGCCAGATTCAAATTAATTTTAAATCTAAATATACCTTAATTTAAATACAATGAAATTTTACCCGCACAAAAACAATGAAATTTAAAATATCAAAATCCGAAAGAAAACAATATTTGGGAACTAATTGCCTATTTTCTGTATTTTTTTATTTTATAGCGCGTTTATTATTACTTATAGCCCATTTCTTATTAATTATAGCCCATTTCTTATTACTTACAGCCCATTTTCTGGGCAAAATGCATCCCTCCTCGTCTTGAAAGATTTCCGGCCCAGGATGGCGTAGTAAAGCAAGTAGGCCTATGTTGGTTATTCTGCAAAAAACAAAATAGTTGGCTAGCCATTTTTCAGAAAGGAAAAATACAAACTGGGCTGGTCATGTGCTAAACATATGAAATAAAAGCCTGGGCTAGACGGGCCACGGTTCCAGCACAACCCAGTTGATACCCTTCTCCGTCCCGAAAAAACAAAATTACTGCGCGCGCTGCTGGGTCCCTACTGTCATCCTCACCATGTACAATCATCTCCTTATTCCTCTCGGTTGTTGACCATGTTGACAATACCGGAGGGCGGCACCGTGGCGAGCGAACCAAGGCGGAGGACGATGGTGAGGCCTCAAACGGGGACGAACAGGAGCCGGAGAAGATCACAGCCAGCCTGGGAGGCGGGAGCAGGCGGTCCCGCCGGCGCTGATTTGGCTTTGGCGGCTCGAGGAAGAAGAGACTGAAGAAACGCGACAGACGTTGAATGTAAATCGAACGATCAAGGTTGGCACAATCGTTTTTTGACTAAGCGGACACCAAGTAGCATACTTTTTTATATATAGGAAGAAAACTGCGAGGAAAATGCGTTCGTCTACCGTCCTCCTCACAGGGAACGTTCGCCACATAAGTGACTAGCACCCTTGGTTTTCTATCGAGAGGTCTTGGGTTCGAGTCCGAGGAACTCTCAATTTGGTCCTCCTTCCTTCCTCGCAAAAAAAGGGAAAGAAAATCAAAGACTTGGGAAGGCGTACAGAACAAGCTAGTGTACCAGTAAAGAGACGTTGCCGAGTTTTAGAAAAAAGAAAGACGTGCTCCTGTAGCCGGTTCGAATCCAAACCTAGACTATGACTATATATGGTGCTATGCTACTCTGCAAGTAATGAAACTGACATATCCAACGTTCGCTTCTCCTCTTCTCTACTTACTCTGCCTAGCATCAGAAGCTCTGGCCGCAGCAACCATGTCCGCTAGCTACTCGTCCACCTGCTCTTCAGCAGGCAACAACCAGATATGCGCCAAGTTGCCACCCGTACCATCGCCTGTGGGTTTCATCACACCCCCGCTGGCACTCGCACCACAGCCGATTGCTCATCGCAACCCGCTGTCGTTGGTGTGGTGCCACTGCTGCAAATCACACAGAGTCATCCGTCGCGTCTCAACCACAATCCGCAACCCTGGCCGAGTCTTCTACAAATGCCCGAATCATGGGGTAATAATATGTTTAAATGTTGTTCTGCTGCTTTCAGTTGCTGATTTTTTTAATAGTTTGGTTGATGATCTTCCAATTTGATTCGTGTAGAAAAGGGAAGATTCGTGTGATTTGTATTTCTGGGAAGTTGCTGATGTGGGGGAATGCAACTACGCTGATTATTTGGTTAGCCGAGGAATCCCAATACCAGCAGGTTTGGGTGTTGGACAAGTAACTGAAGGAACGGCAGAAGAGGAAGATGCAGAGCAGAAGGTTAAAGATGCAGTTCCTCTGATCATGGCCAAGCAACAGCTGCTGAACGGCCTTGACAGCAATGAGGAGATGAAAGATCTTGTGTAGATAATGGGCAAAATCGATGTGCTCTATAGGATGATTGTCTCTTTATTTGCAGTGTATGTAGCACTCGTGATGTATTCAGTGGCTATGACATGAGCACTTTGCTGAAACTAGTAATGAATGAAACCTGTGTAGCAGGCTGGGCGTAGTGTTGTGAACATCTAATGATTTCTATTAACGGAAATCAGGGGGTATCCCCTTTTTCTCATATAAATAAATAAATAGCAGAGGCCCTGTCGGGTCAGCTTTGTTCTCATTCGAAGACGTCGAGCAAATTGCAGTCCAACAGCAGACTATGTCATCAAATTCAAGTTTCACAGCCAAATATGAGTACAACTAAACAACAATGTCATCATGTTTTAGTTGTCATACAATCACCAAACACAAATCAGCATACATAACAAGTGATGTTCTCACAACAAAATACTAAATAACATGTTCATCAGGTTTCAGTTGTCATAGCAAATACAATTTCACATAGTAGATAAAAAACGTCTTCTGACAGGCAAATACGACAAACGCAATGTAATCATCATCCGCAGCTGCAGCATCAACATCTTCGCCATGTGTATCAGTCTGAATCATAATTCCCCACGGTGCCATCTTCTTCTTCGTCCTCAACGTCCTCGAACGTTGGCTTCTTCTTGATTAACTCTTGTATGTCCACAGCACAACATGCAATCTTTTCGCCGGCGTTATTGACGTGATGGTTCTCAAAGATATTAGGAACATCTGTGTTATCTTTGACATCAGGAGTAGTGTAAGCATCATCTTGTTGTGCAACATCATTAAACGAATTCCTCTGCTCAAACCTTTGCAATACTCTCCAGTCATCGCTACGTGCAAATGTGTCTTCCAAGAAAAATATCTGTGTTGCTTGATTTGCCAAAATAAAAGGCTTGTTGGTCTGGTACGCCGCCTTGACATTGATGGATTTGAAATAATCATTAGCTCTGGGTTTTGCGATCCTGGAAAATAGGTTATACCAACGACAACACAACAGAACCACACACCGATGATCCTCGAAACTGGAGATATACTACAACTAAACAATGTCTGTTATGTTAGCATACATTTCAGTTGTCTCTTTGTCATACATATCCGTGCTCATGATGGCACTGTTTTGTGTGTTCCTGCCTTCGTCTCGTGCAAGGGTGTTGTAGCGCACATCTCCAACAACGCAAGATTCATAATGTCTTACCCGAGTATCAGGACCCATTGCTAGTGAGTAAAGGGCATCATCAACTGCCTGCCCATCCTCCCGCATCTTCTTAACCTATGGTTAGAAAATAGACAAGCTGATCATCTTATGTACTCAATATATTAAAAAAACTGACAGTGCACTTCAAAAGCTTATATGGTTCTTGAACCATTTCGCAAATCCTGCCATAACCAGTTTGTCAATGTTTCTTGGATTTTGCGGCAGTAACTCCTCTTTGTAGATGCTGCACAACATAGTGATCGCGTCAAACATCTAAATATATAAGAATGTGCTGCAAGTTTAGTAGATTACGATGTATAAGTTGCAGTACTGCACTTACTTGATATAAGGTAGTATCTCAGGACAGTTATTCAACACATACCAACCCATTTTGTCCAAATCTTTAGGTTTGTCCTCTTGTCGACTCTTCCCTGTAACTCGAACAAAATAATCGAAAACATTGAGCCCGGGATTGTCTTCACTCACCTCTTTGCTAAGCTGATCAGTTGTTTCAATGTATTTTGAGCAGAATGTCAATGCTTGTATAGCAATGTAGGCCTCTGCAATGGAACCCTCGGGTCTAGCTCTGTTCCTAACATAGCCCTTGAAAGTGCCTAGCCGCCTTTCAATAGGTTACATCCAGCCATACTATACTGGACCTCTAAGTAGTGCCTCATTAGGTAGATGAACAGCTAAATGCACCATCACATCAAAGAAGGCTGGAGGATATATCTTCTCAAGGTCGCATAGGATAGTTGGTATCTTGTCTCTAAGACGCTCCAAAGCATCTATCATGGTATTTCTACTGCAGAGTTCCCTGAAGAATTGTCCCAACTCTGCAATTGCTCTGTATAAGTCAGGGCGGCCCAATCCTCTAAGGATAACAGGTAAAACCCTTTGAAGTAGGACGTGGCAGTCATGAGTTTTCAACCCTTGTACCTTGTTTCCATCTGCACTGACTCTCCTTTCAGGGTTGGAAGCAAATCCATGTGGGAATCTCACACGTGACAGGACCTCGCAGAATTCTTTTCTTTTTACCTTGTCCAAGACGTACACAGCTGGTGACATATCCCATGGTTTACCTTCATCTTGCACCTGCAAATCCTTTCTGATACCCAGGTGTGTCAAATCAATCCTAGATTTTAAGGTATCTTTCGTCTTGCCTTCAATGTTAAGAAGTGTGCCGATAATGCTGTCACATATATTTTTCTCGGTGTGCATCACATCAAGATTATGCCGCAGATCCAAAACTTTCCAATACTCCAAGTCCCACAAAGTGGACCTGCAGGTAAACAATAATCTCTCTTCTACCGTGCCATGCTTCCTTTTCCCGCTATCATTACCAGGATGGTTTCCTGGTGTAATATGCCTGACCTTCTCCAATTCCACTTGCAACACATCAGCGGTGAGCCTCTTTGGCACATCACGGTTTTCATGCTTTGCATTGAACACATGTCTTTGGTATTTTCTAGGATGCGGCTTGTCCTTGGCAAGGAAACAACAGTGTCCAATGTAACAGATCTTGCTAAGTATTGCGTATGATAGCGGATTCTTGTCACAATGAACACATGCATTGTAACCATGTGTCGTTCGCCCTGACATAGTGCCCAAAGCCGGATAATCATGGATGCACCAAATTACAACAACACGCAGAAAGAAATCAGCTGGTGGGCTTCTATATAGGTCTCGAGTGAGAACACCCTTCCATAGCTGTAGAAGTTCCTCCACAAGAGGCTCCATGAACAAATCAAAATCCTTTCCAGGACTTTTTGGCCCTGGGATGAGCAAGGCCATCATGTAGTTTGATTCTTTGGTGCAGACATTTGGAGGCATGTTGTAAGGGATAACAAGCACTAGACACATGCTATATGTGGCGCTCTGGTGGCCAAATGGGTTAAATCCATTTGAAGCTAAGCCAAGTCTAATGTTTCTTGGGTCAGCAGCAAACTCTTTGTGTTTATCATTGAAGCTTTTCCACTCACTACCATGAGATGGATGGCTCATTACATTCTGATCTCTGTACTCCTGGTTCCTAGAATGCCACAGTACATCCTCTCTTGTTTCAGCATCATGAAAAAACCTCTGCAATCTTGGTGTAATTGGAAAATGTCTCAGAACATTATGAGGAACCCTCTTCACAGCATCGCTATCTTTCCATCTTGATGATTTGCATTTCGAGCATTCACTTAAGTTGGCATAATCCTTCCGGAACAGAACACAATTATTCTTACAAACATGGATCGTATCATATCCAATTCCAACTGCACGAAGGAAATTCTTCATTTTACTGTAGGTAGGTGGCAGCTCAGATGCATCTGGGAAAGATTTGCGGAAAGCAACCAACATCGCATCGAATGATTTGTTGGTCATCCGCTCAGATGTCTTCACTTGAAGAAAGGTGACCATTGCTGAGAATACTGACAGCTTATTTCCTGGGGTGACAGCAACGTTGCATTGTTCCAACATGCGGGCCCATCGTTTTTCTGCTACAGGTGAAAGTTCACGGAATGCACGAGCATTTTGTAGCATTGTTTCAATGTTGGTCAAACTCACTGGCTCTGCCACCACCACCTCCTCCTCCTCCTCTTCCACCTGAGCATCAGGCAGATCAAGATGGTGATCTGCTGCTTCCACATAGTCAATAACATTGACGTTCACAGCTTCACCATGATGAACCTACCTAGTATATGTGACCGACATCCCATACGAGTGTAGATGATTTTGCATAGTTGACTGGGGTCTTGTAACTGAATTCATACAACTGCTACACAGGCAGAGCACATCCGATTTCGAACCACCATACTAAGCTCTTATAAAGTTCATGAAGTTTTCAACCCCCTCGACATATGCAGCGAAGAATCTTCGAGCAGAAGTTATCCAAGTCATGTCCATCTGTTAGAGATACAAATTAGTTCTTCTACTAGATATTACAGGAAAAACATATATGCTTTTTTATGAAGTCCAGAAAAAAAATACCTAGGTCGATGTCTAAAGCTATGGCAAGATATTTGGACGAGCAGATCTAAGTAACGAAATATATGTAAAGCTAATTCAGAAAACAGATTTGAGTGCTAAATTTTGGCAAGCTGTTTCAGCAGTCAATGAGGCCAAGCACACAACCATCGGACTATCGAAGGCCATTGCAGCAACAAAGATCGAGTATAAAACGGTGTAGAGCTATTTCACCTAACAGATTGGCTACTAGACCATGGCAATCTACGTCACAATAAATATATGGTAGGATATTTTAGCAACTAATCAGCCTTGGCATGCCATCTCAGCAAACTACTTCGGCAAGGAAGGTTGAGTGCAGAACAGGGAAAGGAAGCTTCTTAAGCAGAGCATATTGACAGTAAACTACTTCGGCAAACAGTGAGATCAACAGTGTCTATCATCTAACATTCAATGCTACACCGACATGAACGGGGCCTCAGTCTAGAATGCGCGTACCATGGGAGAAGCTGACCGCCGTGCGTCTCCGCACGAACGTCGCCAGCGGTGGCGGTGCTGACCGCCATGCGCCTCCACAAGAACGTAGCCAGAGGTGGCGGCGCGGCTAGAGGACGGCAGTTTACGAGAGCATACTATGGGAGCGAGAGGATCGCCGTGCATCCCCTTGATGAACCGCAG
>NC_057804.1:417563688-417796083 GCF_018294505.1 Triticum aestivum
TTTGTTTTTCATCACCAGCACGTCGAGGTGAAAGATGTGCAGGTTCAGTGGGCCCGCTTGCGTTTTCACTGACATGTGGGACCACATGTGAGCAAACAGACGATGGGCTCCGCGCATCCACTGGCTGGCTGAGAAGAGAGATAGAGGAGTGCCGAGCACGGACTGCAGGAAATTTGTTCTACGTAACCAGCACCTTGATATTCGCGTGTGGTTGTTTCTAGAATAAAAAAAAGAGGTACCTCTACTTATGTTACTCCCACTACGCCTAGCCTAAGCTTAGTAGGTGACCTTGCGCTTGGCTCTTCGCCTCTTCCGGAAGTCGATGGTTCTACAGTAGTGCTTCTGGCAATCTGACACCAAATGAACTGCTGCACGTCCACAGCTTGTAAGCAAAAGTTTCTCCTCGTGCTGCGAGCCACCGCGCATGCGTTGGCGAGGGAGAAGGCGTAATCAAGCTTCTCGTCGTTCTGCGAGTTGACAGGACACATCAAAGTTATTTACTAGTAGTACGTACTCTCTCCAAAAAAGGGCTGACCATGTCATTGCTACCATCCCGTGCTCCATCGTTCAGTACGTGCACTATTCACGTGCCATTCACGTGCCAACGAGGTGAAAAAATATTGCATAGGTGCCATCAAAGTGCACGACTCACTTACGGAAAAGGGTTTCCCCCCGCTTCCCCCCCCCCCCCGCACGACTCACTTACGCACTGCTTATCTGATCATCTCCATTTTCTTGCATGACACGTGCACCTTGATGCTAGATGTCTCGCGTGTTGGGAAAAGGATGAACAAAGCTCACGTAAAAGAAAAGAGTTGAAGCACATAGATTCCCGATGACCGAGGAGGAGCAAGGAACCTCGTGGTGGAGCGTCTGCAAGGAACCTTGCGCGTTTTCCCCTGTTTTTTGCCGCCTGCCCACCTATAAACAACTAAAAGAACATGAACTTTTCGCTAACCACTAGAAACGGTACATCAGGATGCTAAGTTGAAGATGTTTTATATTCCCTCCGTTCCCAAATATAAGTCATTTTAGATATTTCAATAAGGGACTACATACGAAACAAAATGAGTGAATCTACACTCTAAAATATGTACACAAGCAAACGCACTAACTCCATCTGATCCAACTCATGCACATACGCGCACGGCATGGAGCACACAACGCACGTACACAAGACGTGCATGCACACATGCTCGGCCACAGAATGCACGTGAATAACACATGCATGCGCACACACTCGGCTGCATGGAGGCGTGCGCCATCCGCGGCGACGTCCGGTTCGTCGTGCTACGGCGAAGCTCGCACACAACGGTGCATACGCATCTCTTGCAGCACCTCTTTGCCGTCGTTGCTCAACTACTAGTCGAAGACGAAGACGACCGCAGCCTCGGCCTTAGAGCTAGCACCGATGGAAAAACACGCACGCTGCACGCACACGAGCACATACGGAGTGCCCACGACGTGGTGGTGGTGCGTCCCCAGTCGCCTCTACTCCTTCTGCGCACGTTGTCTATCAAGGCGGTTGCATGCTAATGATGATGTGGGTGAGATCTTCTAGGACTCAGATGACGACGAGGAAAATTATGATACACAAGGTGACGTACACCGTCAAGGTCCACGGCCAA
The DNA here is from genome assembly GCF_018294505.1 of Triticum aestivum. Lineage (NCBI taxonomy): Eukaryota > Viridiplantae > Streptophyta > Magnoliopsida > Poales > Poaceae > Triticum > Triticum aestivum. The sequence goes on from NC_057804.1 coordinate 417,565,317, forward strand.
GGGGGTGCTAGCAAGTGCTTTAAGACTAGCCACAATGCATAGTAACATACACTAGTAACATACACATATCCCTAGACTATGTTACTACCTTCATAGTGGGTAGTAACATAAGTGTGGTAACATACAAAGCTTCATTTATTAGGTTATAGACTCATATTGCATTGGGACATGTGATGTTACAGTAACTAGCTAAGTTACTATAACTACCTCTCTCCTCATTAACTCATTGCCACATAAGCAAATTTGCTGAGTTGGACTCGATGTTACTACTGAAGTTACTCCCACTGTGGCTAGTCAGATGTGCTTAGAGCAAGTACAATAGAGCTGAGTCAGCGGGCTATAAGGAATAAACAGTAGTATATTTCTGCTTAGTTGGAGGAAAGAGAAGAGGAGAGAGAAGGTAAGCGGGCTCTTCGTGAAGATCCAGCTCTAGCACGTGCTCCTAGGCACTTTGTAGTACATGTTGACTATAAGATGGGCTGTAGGCTTATAGCCAGCAGCTGGCTATACTATTAATGCTCTTTAGATGAGGTGCTAAGTGCATTAAATGGCTTAGTAACTCAAGTGTTCAATGCATAGGTGCTTAGTTTATTGGTGCCACGTCATATTTTATGCCTACGTGGCAGGCTTAGCAGCTATACATGGTGGAGCACTGGGAGAGGCCAAGGATGGTCATAGTGGGGAGTAACTTGTACTGTAACATATTACTATGTTACTCTAAACATCTCTATAAACCGGAAAGGAGGGAGTAGTAACATACACTAGTGTCATATGCAGAGTATGGGAGCACATGATATTTCCCCGTCCAGACCGATCCCAAGTTGGCTTCTCACCTTCTTGGCCCAACAAAAACCCCTCCCCCCTCCCGCGCGCGCTTCCCGCCCGGCGCCAGCTGAGCCCGCCGCTCTACATTGATGGCAAGTCAGGGCGACGCGACCTCTCACTGCTTCCTCCGTTGAAGCGGCGCACCGACCGAGGGCACCGCCTGCTGCACGCCCGGCATTTCAGACTACACAGTGGATAGTAACTTTTAGAGCAAGTACTACTATAATTAGATGACATAAGCAGGCTATAAGGATTTAAATATAGTATTTGTGCTTAGTTGAAGGAGAGAGAAGAGGAGAGAGAAGAGAAGCGGATTGTAAACGTGTAGCCGGTTGTACTCCAACATACTCTACTTTGTGAGATAAAAGGTGGGGCCATTATTAATGATATTCTATTTATACTAAAGGGACTAACGGACGCCTTAATTACTCCATTTTTTTTGAGACAAACCTTGGTGGGGCTATTATTGACTTTTTTTGAGCTATTATTGACTTGGACGTGGGGTTTGGGGGCCAAAGGCCTACTATTATACTCCGACCTGACATGCTCTACCCTAGTCGCCCTGTATCATATGGTTTCGCACCGTTCCAGATCTTAGCGCCGCCACGCAATTCTTCTCCAGCCCTCCTTCCGGCGTGCACCACGAGAAGGGACAACAGTCCTCTGAACCCCGCCTTTCGTGATCTTGTACGGGAGAGGGGCGATCAGGTTTTTGGGGAGCACACTCCTGTGACTGCTGCCAGCGACGACTTCCTCAATGACAACCTTCTTCCCCGACCTCGGTAACCTCTTCATCAACGACATGAGTGACAACATCAACCACATCGGTTCTGCTCCCGCTGTACAGTATGTGATTCTGTCCTCCTGGTTTAGTCCGCATCATTACTTTGATGTTTGCAATTGTTGTCATGATCTATTTACTGCTGATTCGGATTAAATCTCATACTAAATTGCTCATATATTCAACAATCCAATCCAAAAACCTAATCACAGGTAATTTACTCCGAGTTGTTTTGCTGCGTTTTTGAAGCCGCCTACTTTTAAGGGGGTGCAATATAAAAGGTGGCGCACAAGAGCAGTATATTGGTTTCAGATCATGTGCTGCTATGACGACACTAAGGGTAAGCTTGAGGGCGATCTTAATCCTACACAGCAGGAAGCTTTTCAGAACATGGATACCCTCATCAAAGCCACCCTGCTGAGTGTTCTTGACGATTCCATTGTGGATTCGTATATGTTGTTTGACAGCGGCAAAGACATGTGGGCTGCGCTCAAGGCCACGTTTGGGCCCTCGGGTGCTGGCAACGAGTTGTACGTCATGGAGCAATTCTGTGACTACAAGATGACTGATGAGCGCTCTGTTGTTCATCAGACTCATGAGATACAGTCACTCTCTAAGGAACTTGAGTACTTTAAGTGTGTGTTGCCGGACAAATTTGTTGCTAGGACCATCATTGCCAAGCTTCCACCTTCGTGGAACGATTTTGCTACTTCTCTGAAAAACAAGAGACATGAGTTTTCTGTTTTGGATCTCATTAGCACTCTTGATTTTGAGGAGAAGGTGAGAGCAAAAGACACACGTGCTCGGGTCGCCGAGGGAGCTTCTAGTGCCCACATGGTACACGAGAAGAACTTCCAGCCCAAGCAGCCCCAAAACAACAAGAACAAATCTCAGGGGAAAGGCAAGTTTGATGCAAAGAACAAGCCGTCACATTCTACCAACTTCAAGAAGAATTCTCATAACGGGAAAGGGATATAAACCTCAATTTTGGTAGCACCGCACAAAATTTATATGGCTGCATCTACCTGCTGTCAGCTAACCTCATGGTGCTCGAGGTATTCCTACATTCGTAACTAGGTACAATGACCACCGCAAGATGAAATTAGCTTATTCGTATGTTGACTTGCTGAATGCAATGCGGAACGATCCTGTCATGTCTGGAGGAGCAAACAAGCAGTGCAGCCGAAGGTGGAAATCAACCTAGGACTTATGAAATTATATGTAATCTTCCTCAGGCAGGTCAGTATCCCCTTCGTCCAAATGATCGTGTTTTTTCATGCCGAGCTATTGATATGTGATACTATTTTGCAACACCGTTTAAGTATAGCTACTGTTTTCCTATCTTTTCAGATTCAGGACAATGAATAGGATATCAGGGGAACTGCATAATATGGACCCATGTTGAGTCATCTCTATTGCCTCATGTGTTTGCTGCAAATGTGTCAGCATCAATTGCAAGATGAGGCAGCTAGATAGCTGTGGAGTTGCCAACATGCTCAAAGTGCTCGCAACATTGAGAAGAAACAAGCATGCCCAGGAAATTAATGCATGCGCAGGGAGGCCCTTTGCTTAAAGAAGCATCGATCGATTTTCTTTATTTCCACACCTTCTCACAGTTTTGTATATTGGTTATAGTATGGTGAATCATTGAGATGCATAGACATGCTGAACTTTTGTTCTTATGAATGTTAGTTTAATGTGAGTGTCTACATCCAGTACCGCATCCTCTAATTTGGTGGATGCACACAGAGAAAATAAATCTCCTTAATTTACTCGATAACCACCCCTATTAAATAGGCCTAGTAACAAACGAGGCGCATGCAGTGGCCGGCGGGCACATGCATCCTGCATGCATGGCCAGTCATGCAGCAACGCAAAAGAAGAGAGCGGTTCTTGGGAAAAAGCGAGTAGTTAGTGCAGCATGCCTTATAAATACGAACAACTCGCTCTCCCGCTTCCGTCTCCCCACCCAATTCCCCCCGCTCCCCAATCTTCCTCACTCGTCCAGAAAACCCCGCTCACCTTCTTCCTCACTTGTACAGAAAACGCCTGCTCTTCTTCTTCCACTCCTATAGAAATCCCCAGCCCTCCTTCTTCCCCACTCGCACTGCCACTAGGCTCGTCTCTGGCTACTCTGCTCAAAATCGTGAGCTCGGCGCGACGCCCACAAGGAAAATGGAGTCGGCTGGCCCCAGCGCCAAGAAGATGAGGCTCCCGCCAGCGGCGATGCTGGTTGTAGATCCCACACCCCGTAGCGCGGGGAGAAGCGGCGAGCCCCCCCATCCAGATCCGAGGAACCGGTAGAATCTCCGGTGGACCGCATCAGCAATCTCCTCGACGTCATCCTTGAGGAGATCATCTCGCTTCTCACCACCAAGGATTGCTGCCGCACACAAGTCCTCTCAACTCAGTGGCGCCCTCTATGGCGCACCGCGCCCCTCAATCTCGACTGTCGTCAGATATCTGTCCTTCCTGAATTTGATCTCATCAGAGCCATCGTCTCTTCTCACCAGCAGGGCCCCGTTCAATGCCTGTGCATCCCGGCAAGCTACCTGCTGTCCATACCCGGCAAGGTGGACGCCTGGCTGACATCCCCTGAATTCGGAAAACTCCAGCAGTTTGAGTTCTACAATTACCACGAAAGTTTCATACCACGAACATACCAAGAATTCGTGCCCACACTACCATTGTCCATCTCGCGGTTTTCCTCCTCTCTCCACACCGCCACCTTCGCCCGGTGCCATCTACCAGACGATCTGGTACAAATGCTTCCACTCCCACTGCTAAAAAAACTTTCGCTTGTGGTGGTTTATCTGTCGGAGGCCTCACTGCACAGCATCATCCACTCCAGTTGCCCTGCCCTGGAGCGCTTGCTGATTGTTTTGGGAATAGAAATCGGTATCAGTTGTCTCCAAATAAAGTCGCCTCGCCTTAAAAGCATTGGAATTTGTTTTGAAGGACAACAACTCATCATCGAAGATGCCCCTTCACTTGAAAGGTTGCTTCTTGATAATTGTTATACACCTTCAGAAATAATTGTCGTCTCTGCGCCCAAACTAGAGACCTTGGGTGTAATTCATGACCCGTTTAATAATCACACGGAGTTGGTGTTTGGCTCCTCACTTTTTCAGGTACCGTATATTATAATCTACACATTTGTAATCATATGCTGCATTTTTCATTTGTGCGCATAAGTTTTATATCATCTTGGAGTACACTTTGGGTACTAATATTATGTTATATGCTCAATGAAGAGTTCGTCCATTGATAGCCTATCAATGCTGCTGGATTCTGTCAAGATCATATATATCAAAATGTATAGTTTTGATCTGGACATAATTATTGGCTTGTTGCGATTCTTTCGATCTCTGGAGAATTTATACATAGAAGTGATGATTTCATCCACATTGAAAGCCCATATATATTGTACTAGAATTAACTGTTCAGCTGTTGTTCTTTTGACATACTCTTTTTCCGGACCTTAACTGTTTTCAATCTTCATGTCTACTTAGGTAGAACCACATGGAGAAAAACATATAACCAATCGTTGGCGTAATAAGCACAAGGATTTTCTCAGTTCTCATGACATTCGTTTACGATGGGACGATATGCATCCAACCAGGCAAACAGAAGCTTTGTCACATTCTTCCTGTTGAATGCGAGGTTACTATTGTCCATGAGGCTTAATTTTTACAGCATGAGATTTCTCACGGACGAACATGTTGAATAGAAAAAAAAGAAGTTTTAGGTGGACAAATGGGCTTCTAAACGTGCTCGGCTTCTATTTACAACAAGTTGTAGACATCCTAAAATAAATTTTTTTGCACAAGATGTTGATTTTATGGATCAGATCGATCCATTTGTTTGTGACTGCAAAAAAGAGTGGTTGGGTTAGATGTTACTGTCATGTTCAATCTGGGTTTTGTCTAGAAATTTGATGAACAATTAATCCTTGGGCTTTTTGTACCATTTTTATGCTTGACTTGCATGTTGTTGCCCTCGTACTCCCCTCGACCTGCCACTACACTGCCGCATCTTTCATGGCTGCTGTTCGTTCCCGTCCGAGGCCTTGCCGTCGTTCTCCGCCTTGGTTAGCTCGTTGTGCTCGCTGCCGTCTGGTGTTGTCAACATGGTCAACAACCAAGAGGAATTAGGAGATGACTGTATGTGGAGAGGCTGACAGTAGGGACCCACCAGGGTCATTGCATTTCGCACGCAGGTGCCTCGTTATTACAAGCCAAAACAATACTTCCTCCTAATTGTTTGACAACTAGGTTCCACGCCATTGTCAATGTAGTCAATAAACGAGAAAATTACACAACGAGCGGATAACACCAGGGACCCAGCAGCTCGCCCAGTTATTTTTCAGTTTCAGAGACAGAGCTCAACTGCGCGCTGTGCGGGGGCTGTGGCCCATCTAGCCCACGCTTACGCTTTTATTAAGCACATGACGAGCCCACTTGATATTTTTTTCATTCTAAAATTGGCTAGCCCAGTTCTTGTTTTTTGGAGAATACCAAAACCGAGGCCTACTTGCTTTTCTCAGCCCTGTTGGGCTGCAAATCTTTCAAGACGAGGAGGAGGGATAAGAAATGGGCTTCCCCAGAAAACGGGCTATAAGTTGTAAGAAATGGGCTATAAATTTTTAAACCAAAGCCAATCGGCAATTGCATTAAAATATCATTTTTTTTCCAGGAGTTCTCTACTCTCTACTCTTATAAAAACTAAAGCCAACTCGCAATTACATTAAAATATCATCTTTTCACCCACAAGATAAACTACTCATACAAATGCATCTTCATGTTCCGTGCAACGAATGGGCATCTTGCTAGTTAAGATTCTAAATTTCATTCATTTTTTTGCGGAGAATTGTTTTTTGAATTTTATTTTTATATAATTTTCTGAAAACTATTTTTAACGTGACTCGAAATTTCGTGATTAAAAGAGTTCGGACCCCACCGAAATATGCAAAATTTCGTTGAATTTTTTAGCAGTGCCCAGAATATATGGTCTGTAATGCTAATAAAAAGAATATGAGCTTCAAATATCCTTAAGAATTAGCAAATGGGTTGTAAATTATTGAAAATAATGGCTAATGGGTTGTATGCTGTTTTCCACAGATTTGGAGGCTGACTTCTGGGCCTACTAGGTTGACGATGACGTTGTCCTAAAAAAAATTTGACGCGTACGCAAGGCTTTGTCAACTTAGTCAACACACAACAGTGATTGTTGGATGTCCATCCAACGGCCGTCGTGCTTCTTCAATCTCTAATCTTCCTGCTCCAGCCGCCCAAACCAGCGCCGGTGGGACTACCTGCTCCCTCCTCCCGTGGCTGGCTATGCTGCCGCCAGGCCATCCCTCTAACCACCCACACATCCTGTTATTTTCCGGCGACGTCAGCCTCACCCTGCAGCCGACCAGTCAGCGCTCGTTCTCCCGTCAGTGTGGGCATCCGCAGCGGTAGCTTCGCCGGCTCCGGGTGCTTCTCTTCCTGGGCCCCGCCCTCGTCCACCGTGTTTGTGCTCTCGGCACGGCGAGGTCAACATGGTCAACAAACAACAACCATCGGAAGAGGCTAACAGTAGGGGCCCACACAGGAAAATGCCTCCTTATTACGTGCAAAATAATGATTCCTCCACCTGATAGCTGGGACCCACCGGAAGGGTCTCTGTATTTCGTGAAAAAACATTCCCCCGCTGTCATCACGGACCCACCGGAAATGCCTCCTTATTACGCACAAAAAAATGAATACTCCCCCTGCTAGCAGGGACTCACCTTGGTGGGAGGCTGACTTGTGGGCCTACTAAGTTTACGGGGACGGAGGGCTTTGCCAGCTTAGTCAATATGAATGACTCTAGCTCCAGTGACCATACGATGTCCATCCAACGGCCGTAGTGCTTCTTGAACCTCTGGTCTTTGTGCTCCAGCCACCCAAAGCAGCGCCGGTCGTGCCGCGTGCTCCTGCCTCCCGTGGCCGGCTGTGATGTCGCGGAGGCCTCACCGCCCCCTACTACTCCCGCCGCTGGCCAGGCCATCCCTCTACTCACCCACACCCCCTGTTATTCTGTGGCGACGGCAGCCTCACCCTCGTACTCCTCTTCGCGTGGGCATCCACTGCTGCGTCTTCCCCGGCTTCGCGTCGTCCCCTTCCTAGGCCTCGCTGTCATCCACCACCGTGGTGCTCTCGGCGCGACGTGCTCAATGTGGTTAACGACCGACTTCCATCGGAAGAGTACTGTGCGTGGAGAGGCTGACAATTGGGTCCACGGCGGCCGCAAGGAAGTGCCTCCTTATTACGCGCAAAATAATTATTCCTCCACCTGACAGCGGGGACCCACCGGACGGGCCACCGTATTTCGTGAAAAAAACGTTTCCCCCTAACTGCTGGGACCCACCAGCTACATCTTTGCACGCAAGGAAGTGCGTCCGGGCAAAAAAAACGATTCGCCCCCTGACTGCTGGGACCCACCAGCTACATCTTCACACACAAGGAAGTGCGTTCGGGCAAAAAAAAAACGATTCGCCCCCCTGACTGTTGGGACCGACCAGCTACATCTTCGCAGGCAAGGAAGTGCCTGACAGTCGGGACCCACCTGGTCAAAGCGTACGTAGCGTTGTCATTCTGGTCGCGAACGTGTAAGTACATACTGGTCGTAGTAGAGGCGCGCACGTACACGTACGTATAGCGGCGAGGGTGCAAGAAAGAAAATACGGCCACATACGTACATACGGGCAGGGTCTCGAATGCCTACTCACGCATACGTACATGGCTGGGTCAGAACGGAGAAACAACATCATCGTCGTGTTCATGGGGAGGCAAAGGAATGCGTCGTGTTCATCGGGAGGCAACGAAACGCGTGGGAGCCAACCGGTTGGGTCGGAACGGAATGCGTGGTCGTGTTCATCGGGAGGGCTTGGACGGAACAGGCGATGGAAACGAGGCCTGGCGTACCGCACAACGGAGGAAACGGCCTTGTGTTTGACCGACCACGTTTGAAACGGGATCCTGTTCATCGGGAGGGGTCTGGCGTATCGCAAAACGGAGGAAACGGACCTCCTACGGTCGAAACGGGGTCCTGTTGATCGAGAGGGGCCTGGCGTACCGCAAAACGGAGGAAATGGACCTCCTATGGTCGAAACAGGGGTCCTGTTGATCGGGAGGGGTGTGGCGTACCGCAAAACGGACGAAACGGACTTGTGTTGGAGCGCTACAGTCGAAACGGGGGGGGAGGGGTGTGGTGTACCGCAAAACGGGACTCCACGGGATACTGTTCATCTCCATCGTCGACCTCCTCCAGCCTCCATGGGCTACCGTCGACCTCCTCCAGCCTCCACGGGCTCCTGTTCATCCAGCCTCCACCGCGCTCTACTCCACTGGCTACTGTTCAACCATCCCTCCACGGGCACCCCTCCACCATCTACTGTTCATCCAGCCCTCCACACCACGGGGTCCTGTTCAACCACCCCTCCACGGCCACCCCTCCACCATCTACTATTCATCCATCCCTCCACCACGGGTTCCTATTCATCCAGAGGCAATGCCACCACTCACTGTTCATCCAACCCCCCCCCCCCCGCAATGCTCACTGTTCATCCAATCGATCGGCTTCAGTTAGCAGCAGTAGCGAAGGAATCGCTCCATCGGGTTCAGTTAACAGCCATCGATCGATCGCTCGGGTTCAGTAACGCGTAGCCTGCAGTGCAATCGCTCGGGTTCAGTTAGAGCCCAACACCTCGCTCAGCTTCAGTTAGAGCCAACGCCTCGCACACACACGCGTGTACGTATGAGAGAAACGCACATCGCTCGGCCCCCGACCTCCCACCGTAAACGGCAACTCCCCGAAATTTTCCTCCCCCTCGCTTCTACCACGGTTTTTTCCGTCATGGATGGCCCAAAGAATGTCATGCAACTGCGTCTCCGGCCCCCCCAGGACGAAAAGCCCATTTTCTGTCATGATTTTTTATCATAGAAGTAGGAGCCCACCATATTTATGATGATACCGGGTTTTGTCACAATTATCGTCATAGAAGTGTCATATGTATGACAGGAAAAAAATTCGTTCGGCCCAAAATGTCACGGATGTGCCTTTTTTTTGTAGTGTCAACAATAGTCAGATTATCCGGCAGCGGGTGGTTGGACTCAAGGCGTAGGGCGCGGAAGCCGGGCAGAGGGTTTTCTTCAGCCGGAGAAGTGTCCTGACAGTAGAACCACGTCGGATTCCAATCCTTTGGGTGACTCGGCAGTTCAGCATAAGGAAAGAGGCAGTCTCTCCGCCGCTGAATCGAGATGCCACCAAGTTCAAGACTGGGCCCGTTGGCACGTTCATTCTGCCGGTTTAAATAGAACAACTCTCTAAATAAAAGTATATTGGGCTCTTCTCCAAGGTATACCTCGCAGAAGATTTGGAAGTTGCAAATGTTTGACACGGAATTGGGCCCGATGTCTTGAGGTCTGAGGTCAAAGAAATGCAAAACATCCCTGCAGAATTTTGAACCGGGTGGAGCGAAGCCCCGGTTCATGTGATTAGTAAACACGATTACCTCCCCCTTTTTGGGTTGAGGTTTCTCCTCTGACGGTTTAGGAGCACGACAAGACATGACCTCCTTCGTCTTGGGCAGATGGCCGGATTTCACAAAATCAGACAAGGTGCTCTCTGTAACAGTGGATTTGACCCAGTTGCAGGTCACAGGAGCTTTGGGATCCTTGAATGCCATTACGTAAATCGAAGCCTATGACAAAATAAGAGGTTCCGGTTCAGAGTTAACCCGGAGGAAAACATTTTAAGTTTATTCAAGATGGCGGCTTAAGAAGGGGCCTAATGATATATGGGTAACCATGGAATGATATTTAAGCCGCTACAGGTATCAAAGGCAGTTAAATTTTCTTAAGTCGCGAGGGCAGAGGCAGTTTTGCGTTTAAAGGTGGAACAAACAGGTTTCACAAGTTGCGACTATTATTTTGGATCAAACGGCTGTTCTGAAAAGAAAAATTTCTAGACCTAGGACTGGCACAGATGAAGCTCAAGGGCTCGAACGGGGCCTCTATGTGACGGAAAGGGATCTATTTGCATTCGAAATGGGTGCGAAACAGCTACCACATCAGTTTTATACCATCTGAAAGATCAAGAAACGGTGGTGGCGATGAAATCTATAAGGGGTTCCTGACGAATAGGGAAGAGCACCGAAGAACTCAAAGTTCCTAATGCGGATCTGAGGAACAAGAAAGAGGAAACTTACAGATGCAGAGTTGCTGCAGAGGATCATCGCGTTTTTCTGGTCAAAACAGGTTGATGCAGCGGCCTGAGTTGGCGAAGACGAGGATATCTACGATGGCGGCGGCGGCGGAACTCGAGCGGCAGAGAGACAGCGAGAGGAAGAAGATGAACGACTGAGGAAGAAAATGGAGATGACCTAGGCCAGGCCTATTTATAGGGAAGGGCCGACCGGGACGGTGTGAGAAACGAGGAGATTGGATATTATTATCCAGCGACCCCGACGCCTCGGGTTTCGGGGCAATCAGTAAAGGCAAAGATCCGTTGAAGATATAGCAGGATAAAATAAGGATTTAATTGGAGATGATGTCACGGCGGGTTAACGTGGATCCAAAAGATGATGTCATGGCGGGTTAAACCCTTTTGCACACACAGAAGACCAAAGGCTTATTTCTTAAGGTATTTTAAGATTGACATGAACCGGTTCAAATCAATCTGGGGCCTAATGTTGGGGATATAACTATTTGTGTAAGCCACCCAGGAGGGGCCGGGTTACGCAAAGAAGACTCATCAGAAAGAAGCCCAAGACCAAGCATGAAGATGGCGGTTCAATAAAGGGTCTAAAGCCTGCAAGAGGCTTAAGGCCCATAATGGTAAACCATCATGATAATATGACTTGTAACATAAGGTAGACTTAACTAGTCACCGAGCCGGACACTGTTTATGAGCCGGCCGGGACTCTGTAGGCCGCAGGGCATCCGCCCGTGTATATAAGGGGACGACCCGCTGGCGGCTTAGGGTAAGAAACAACTCATCGAGGACCAGGCATAGCATATCTCGCTCCCTGGTCATCAAAACATCAAGCAATACCAACCCAACTAGACGTAGGCCTTACCTTCATCGTAAGGGGCCGAACTAGTATAAACCCCTCGTGTCTCTTGTCCTAACTAACCCCTTCAAGCTTCCTAGTTGTGATGGCTCCACGATTAAGTCCTTTCACTAGGACATCTGACGTGACAATTCCACGACAGGTGTGTTTGTCGAGATCCGATGAATTGTGGGTTTATGATCAAGTTTATCTGTGAGAAATATTTGAATCTCCTCTGAATTCTTTTACGTGTGATTAAGTTATCTTTGCAAGTCTCTTCGAATTATCAGTTTGTGTAGGATCTTGCGAAGTAAGTCTAGAGGGGGGTGATTAGACTACTTGACCAATTAAAAACTATGCCTTTTCCCAATTTTAGTCTTTGGCAGATTTTAGCTATCTTAGCATAGGTCAAGCAATCTACACACAATTTAAGCAAGCATACAAAGAGTATATGAGAAGCGGAAAGTAAAGCATGCAACTTGCAAGAATGTAAAGGGAAGGGTTTGGAGATTTCAAACGCAATTTGGAGACAAGGTGATTTTTGAGCCATAGTTCCGATAGGTGGTGCTATCATACATCCATGTTGATGGAGAATTCAACCCACAAAGGGTAAGGGTTGCGCGATTCCACGGAGGGCTCCACCCAAGAAGGGTCCACGAAGAAGCAACCTTGTCTATCCCACCATGGCCGTCGCCCATGAAGGACTTGCCTCACTAGCGGTAGATCTTCACGAAGTAGGCGATCTCCTTGCCCTTACAAACTCCTTGGTTCAACTCCACAATCTTGTCGGAGGCTCCCAAGTGACACCTAGCCAATCTATGAGACACCACTCTCCAAGAAGTAACAAATGGTGTGTTGATAATGAACTCCTTGCTCTTGTGCTTCAAATGATAGTCTCCCCGACACTCAACTCTCTCTCACAGGATTTGGATCTGGTGGAAAGAAGATTTGAGTGGAAAGCAACTTGGGGAAGGCTAGAGATCAAGATTCATATGGTAGGAATGGAATATCTTGGCCTCAACACATGAGTAGGTAGTTCTCTCTCAGAAATAGGATGCTAGAAGTGTAGGCTTGTTCTGATGGCTCTCTTCACGAATGAAGAGGAGGTGGAGGGGTATATATAGCCTCCACACAAAATCTAACCGTTACACACAATTTACCAATCTCGGTGGGACCGAATCAACAAACTCGGTCAGACCGATTTAGTAAACAATGTGACCGTTAGGGTTTTCGGTGGGACCGACATGCAACTCGGTAGGACCGATATGGTTAGGGTTAGGGCATAACATAATCTCGGTGAGATTGATTACACAAACTCGGTGAGACCGATTTTGGTAATAAGCTAACCAGAGAGTTGGTCAGGCAAACTCGGTGGGACCAGTTACTCAAACTCAGTGAGATCGATTTTGGTAATAAGTTAACGAGAGAGTTTGCATTGTAATCTCGGTAGTACCGATTACTCAAACTCGGTAAGACCGATTTTGATATGGACATGCACAGAGAGATTACAATCCCATCTCGGTGAGACCGAGATCCCTATCGGTGAGACCGATTTGCCTAGGGTTTGTGGCAGTGGCTATGACATCTGAACTCGGTGGCGTCGGATAGAAAGAATCGGTGGGGCCGAGTTGGACTTTAGGTTTAGGACATATGGGATGTGAGAAAGTAGTTGAGGGTTTTTGGAGCATATCACTAAGCACTGTGGAGCAAGAAACTCATTAAGCAACACCTCATCCCTTCTTGATAGTATTGGCTTTTCCTATAGACTCAATGTGATCTTGGATCACTAAAACATAAAATGCAGAGTCTTGAGCTTGAAGCTTGAGCCAATCCTTTGTCCTTAGCATCTTGAAGGGGTTTCCACATCCTTTAGTGCATGCCACTCCATTGTTGAACTTGTCTGAAACATACTAGATAAAAGTGTTAGTCCAACAAGAGATATGTTGACATTAATTACCAAAACCACCCAGGGAGCACTTGTGCTTTCAGTTTGGTTTGCCCTACTAGATTGATCTTTCTTGCAATGGGAGAAGTGCTTAGCTTTGGGTTCAATCTTGCGGTGTCCTTTCCCAGTGACAGCAGGGGCAGCAAGGCACATATTGTATTGTTTCCATCGAGGATAAAAAGATGGGGTTTATACCATATTGCATGAGTTTATCCCTCTACATCATGTCATCTTTCTTAATGCGTTACTCTGTTCTTATGAACTTAATACTCTAGATGCAGGCAGGAGTCGGTCGATGTGTGGAGTAATAGTAGTAGATGCAGAATCGTTTTGATCTACTTGTCACGGACGTGATGCCTATATACATGATCATGCCTAGATAATCTCATAACTATGCGCTTTTCTATCAATTGCTTGATAGTAATTTGTTCACACACCGTAATACTTATGCTATCTTGAGAGAAGCCACTAGTGAAACCTATGGGCCCCGGGTCTATCCTTTATCATATAAGTTTTCCATCTACTTTTATTTGCATCTTTTATTTTCCAATCTATATCATAAAAATACCAAAAATATTTATCTTATCTTATTATCTCTATCAGATCTCACTTTTGCAAGTTACCGTGAAGGGATTGACAACCCCTTTATCGCGTTGGTTGCGAGGTTCTTGTTTGTTTGTGTAGGTGAGTGGGGCTTTTGAGGAGCCTCCTACTGGATTGATACCTTGGTTCTCAAAAACTAAGGGAAATACTTACACTACTTTGCTGCATCACCCTTTCCTCTTCAAGGGAAAAACCAAAGCAAGCTCAAGAAGTAGTAGTCGTCCACGAGATAGAGGGTGCGCCCAGGGGGTAGGGCGCGCCCTCCACCCTCGTGGATGGCTCGGGACTCTTCTGGCCCAACTCTTTTACTCCCGGGGTTTCTTTTGGTCCATAAAAAATCATTAAAAATTGGCACGTCAATTGGACTCCGTTTGGTATTCCTTTTCTGTAAAGCTCAAAACAAGGGAAAAAATGGAAACTGACACTGGGCTCTAGGTTAATAGGTTAGTCCCAAAAATCATATAAAATAGCATATAAATGCATATAAAACATCCAAGATGGATAATATAATAGCATGGAACAATAAGAAATTATAGATACGTTGGAGACGTATCACCCTGCTGCATCGAGGTGATCATCGCGGCCTCTTTGCCACCACGACCGCAAGGTGTTCGACACTTTGCCCACAAAGGTATGGAGATGATTTTTTCTTCCACCACTTCATTTATTCATCGGACGATTCGTCGTCGGATGATGAAGATCTTGTGGTGGCTGCACTGGTCGTTCACAACCACATTGAACGACAGCTTCCTCGGTACAGGGGAGGCACTCACTGGCCGTGCTCCCAACCTGAACCGCAACAGGGAGAGAGGCCACGCCCTGCTCTATGCCGACTACTTTGCAAACACCCCACTCTTCAAGCCGGATAAATTCTATCACGGTTTTCGTATGGCAAGGCATGTGTTCAATCGTATCAGAGAGGGAGTGGTTGCTCATGACCCATACTTCGAGTGCAAGATAGATGCCCTTGGCAAGCATGGATTCTCCTCTTACCAGAAATGCACCGCGACCATCCGCATGCTTGTATATGGAATTCCAGGCGATATGGTGGATGAGTATGTGCGTATGAGTGAGTCCACATGTTTGCTGTCATTATACAACTTCTGCAAGGCCGTGGTGGCAGTGTTTGGCCCTGAGTACTTGAGGCAGCCAAATGCCGCTGATACAGAGAGATTGTTGGCAACCAACGCAACTAGAGGTTTTCCAGGCATGCTTGGCAGCATAGATTGTATGCACTGGGAGTGGAAGAACTGCCCATTTAATTGGCAGGGCCAATACAAGGGGCATGTTAAAGCGTGCACTGTCATATTAGAAGATGTGGCTTCGCAGGATCTTCGGATATGACATTCATTCTTTGGCATGGCAGGTTCTCACAATGATATCAACGTGCTGCAGCGTTCTCCAGTCTTCGCAAGGCTTGCAGAAGGCCACTCCCCACCTGTCAACTTTGAGATCAGCGGCCACCAGTACAACAAGGGATACTACCAAGCTGATGGTATATATCCTCAGTGGTCAACTTTTGTGAAGACAATCTTGAACCCCCAAGGTGAGAAGAGAAAGAGATTTGCCCAAATGCAAGAGAGTGCTAGAAATGATGTGGAACGTGCTTTTGGTGTGCTTCACTCTCGATGGGGTATCGTTCGAAACCCTGTGCTGGCATGGGATGAAGGGAAGCTTTGGGAGGTGATGACTGCTTGTGTGATCATGCACAACATGATCGTCGAGGATGTAATGGCATATTTATCCCGTAGTAGTTTTGGTGATTGATGACAATACGTTTGCGGACTAATCATGTGCACTAAGCATTCCAGGTGATCTAATATAAGGGCTCTATGCGATTGTTACCCCTCGGGGGCTTCACTTTAGATGGATTATTCTCCTTCGTTTTTTTCCGGTGGAATTGAGTCGTAGGGATAACCGTACTATCAAGAGGGAATCCGTTTCGGAAGAGTATGGGTGGAATCACCATGTTCACATTCTTCTTGCACCCTAGTTTTCTTCCCGCTTAGTTGGAGTTTCCGTGTTGTGCAAAACAAGGGGTGCCTTGTGCTAAGCGGTAGTACCGCGGCCAGGGCGGTAGTACCGCCTATCGGCGGTAGTACCGCTTGTTAGTGCCGCTGGTACTACTGCCCCTGCTGTGGTCTCGATTTTTCGTGTCGGGTTTTCGTAAAAGACCACGCAGGGGGGGTAGTAGGGACGATAGTAGGGCGCGGTAGTACCGCCTCTCGGTGGTAGTACCGCTCCTACTTCCGCTCCACTGCCGCTCAACTCGCTGCCCTCCCCTGTTTTCCAGCGGCTGTATGAAGCGGCAGTACCGCCTATCGGCGGTAATACCGCCCTAGTGCATGTACTTCCTCTCCCTCGGTCCTAGTTGCCCTTTTGCCTGCTTGCCACAGCGGTACTACCGCTCCAGCAACGGTAGTACCGCCTAGATGCGGGCTGCGGGCTGCATAACGGTTGGATGTGTCCCCCACTATATAAAGGGGTCTTCTTCTCCAAGAAGACTCACCTCTTCCATCCCCAAATTTCATTGTTGCTCCAAGCTTCATTTTCGCCCGATCTCTCTCTCCCTAGCCAATCAAACTTGTTGATTCTCTAGGGATTGGTTGAGAAGACCCCGATGAGCGTGATGACCGCATCTTCGACCAAGGATTTGATTATCAAGATGAAAATATTGAGCCCCTGCAACAAGAACCGGCCACGTTTGAACAGTTTGCCCAATTTCATCATGAAATGCATGATTCGCACACTCATTTGGATCTTCAAAATGACTTGATTGAGCACGTGTGGAGTCACATTGACAACCAATAAATGTATCGGTTCATTCAAGACAATTTCAATATGGTTGTAAAACTATTTTATTTAGAGACAATTTTGACTGGGTTGTAAAACTATTTTTATTTGAACATGCAAACTTGTTTTGAATATTAAAATATGATTATATGGACATTTTTGACCGTGACAGACAGGATGAGGCCGCGCGCTGGGCGCACGGCCACCGCATTTAAGGACAGGCCCAGACACGATCCTATTGCCCTATCTAAACGGACAGAATCCGCATAAAACGGACGTTCGTTTGGGTCGTGCGCTGCAGTTGGCCTAATGATCTCTCTTCATTTATGATTGAAAGTTTGTTGTACCACCCGTAGTGGGCTATTTGAACCAGATCCGACTCGGTACGAAAGCACCCACGAGCTTTGGGGAATCCGAACCGGGGCCCGCCGCAACAGAAACAGAGACAGGAACGGGTCGCGCACACCCGCCCGCAGTCTCCACCTCCGAAGAGGAAAAAGACCGAGTCACACCGAAGCCGCCAGGCGCCCCGCGAAACGCCTGGTAGTGGCAGCTCGCGTCCCGCGGGTCCCTTTCCGTCAGCTACCCCTGGCCCCACTGAGTAAATCCGAGGCTGGCCCACACGCAGTGCCACGTGAGTCATCACCCCTCCTGTCCTGTCCCCCGCTCTCTCTCTCCTCTCTCCCCGTTTCGGATCCGGCGAGAGACCAGTCCAGCCCAGCCCAGAGCCAAGCCCAAGCCCGCACGCCGATGGCGACCGACGCCGACGAGGCCCCGTTGCTCGCCGACGAGCCCCTGCGGCCGGGATCCTGCAGCCGGGAGCTCGAGCTGCGGGAGTTCCGCGACCGCTACGTCTTCCGCTCGCTCGACGGCGGCGGCGCCTTCGCCGTCGCCCGCTCCGACGGCTCCCTCCGCCCCCTCTCCCCAGGTCACGCCCGCCCTAGACCGTCGGCAGCTTCCCGGCGGCGCATTTCCAGTGGGCTCACTCCTGGATTTGATTGGTGTCGCGTGTTCGGCTCGTGAGTGGGTGTTTTGCTTACCTGTTCGTTTGCTCGCGTGCAGAGGAAGCCGCAGCCGGGAGCGACTGTAAGGTCTCCAAGATATACGGAGTGGCCGGTATGATCAGGTTGCTCGCCGGTGAGTCAAACTGTCAACATTTGCCCGTGCCGTCAGCTCGCCGAAACAATTAAAAGAACTATCCCCAGAACTGAACCCTTCTCTGAAATGTGTTCAGAAAGCTCCTTTCATTCATATATTACTAGTAGCTAAACTACATTTTTTTTTTCGATTTTTTGTTCCAAACATTGAGCAACCCGGCCAGCTATCTCATCAAAAGCTCAAACGGGCAGAAACAGGTGGAAGGAATCAATTCTAAAGTTTGCTTGAAACGGGCCCGGCATGTCCAAACTTTGCTTTCAATAAAGGAGAAACACTCAAACCTAAAGAAAGATTCGTGTTTAGCTTCTGTTGAGGAGAGACTCGAACCTATGCAAACAAGATCAAAATAATGACAACTTATGCAGCTCTAGGACTAACACTCTCCATTATAAATTATAGTAAATGACGGGCTAACCAGAAAGAAGAGAAACATGCTAGAAAAATCACAGAAAAAAAGAAAAGCAACCAACCATAAATCTCTGTTATCATTAAATTTCACTACAGTGTGATTTCACATATTGGATGCTTGGACCATCTGGCATAGTATCTGTACCTCTGCATATTGAAAAGCTTCCCTGGAAAGACATGTTGAAAATGTACCACCCTCTCAAAAGCAAACACACTAAAAAGCTTGCTGCACCAGTTAGAGATCAAATTTAAACTCTGCTTTCAAGTTTTCGATATAAGAAAGACTCAAACCTAAAGAAAGGTTCGTGTTTAGCTTTTGTTAAGGAGAGACTCAAACCTACACAAACAAGATCAAAGAAGATGACAATGTATGCACACTAGGACTAATTTTCCTGAACATGTAGATCAACCTAAACCGAGATATATTGGGAGTAATATTTTAGAAAAACATGGTCATGAAACTCATGCCCTAGAGTTGTGTTATGATCGCTGTTTACATCGCCATCTATCATATGAATTATACATAGCCATTGAACATCTGTTATGTGTTACATGCACTTCGAGATTGAAATCCGTGCCTCACAGAAGGAACCGATTGACAGTCTATATTGCTTGTATCTTGGTATATATCACAACTAATGAAAATTATGCTAGAATTCTCAGAAAAAAATGGCACTCCCATAATTTACTGACACTTGCTATGATTGAATAAAACCTTCTTAAAGTTTGTAGCTATTTAAACTCAACTGATAAGAAGTATATTTGATCACCTATTCTGATAAAAACTAAAAGTACATAAAGGTCATCTAGAAAAAATGATACTCCCTCCATTCCACAATGTAGTGCCTATAGATTTTTGTGAAAGTCAAACTTTGCCAACTTTGACCAAGTGTATAGAGAAAATTGTCTACATCTACAATACCAAACATGTACATTATGAAAATATAACTCACGATGTATCCAATGATGTGCATTTGGTATTCTAGATGTACCTACTTTTCTCTATAAACATGGTCAAAGTTTGTAATGTTTGACTTTTGTAAAAATCTATAGGCACTACATTATGGAACGGATGGAGCATTAGCTAGAAAATCCCACAAAAGCCAAAACATCCCACGGTTGATCTATTTCATTGTTAAAAGTAAATTCTCTGTTCTAATATAATATCGCGCATAAATGGTGCCAATTCCCAATTTTAACTTTAACTCCACATAATGATGTAATACAGTGTTTTAACAGTATGATGATACATCCCCATGTGAGTTAAGGTGGCGTTTGGTTCGATGGCGAGGCTGGGTTGGCTAAGGATATCCTCAACCAGGTGGTTAGGGATAACCACTTTTCGTTGTTTGATTGGGTGGGATTGGATTGGTTGAATATCCATGTTTTGTTGTTTGGTTGAAAGGGTGAGGAGAGGTGGCTAGGGATAGTTATTTGTGTGTTTAACTTTGACATGCCAAGTTTGAAAAATAGAAATACACTTTCAGATAGCCTCTTTTTCTTGTGTGTAGTATTTATTCACGGTAGTACTAGTAAAAAAAAACTTCAAGATACATATACACAAGCACACACGCACAATCAGCCACACGTCCTGACGCATAAATTAGTATACACACACATAATAACAGATCGGGCTGCAGTTCGTAGAGCGACAAATCAGAGAGTAGAATTTCATACAGGGGAATTCGAGCATGGGAATTGAGAGGATTGAGGCACCGAGCCAGCCGCAGCCTAACCCAGCAGAGGCACGCAGAGCTTGGTTGTGTGGCGGCCGTCGTTGAGGAACGCGTGATTGTGTGGCGGCCGTCGTCGAGGAACGCGAGGCTCTGGCTGGATCCGGTTCGCCGCTACTCTTCTCCGGCCGGCGCCGGCGCCGCCGCCCAGCATGAGAAAGAGAGCGCGGAGAGGTGGATAAACTGAGATGCTTTTCGTTCGGGAGAACTGACTCGAAAGAAACGATTCGCTTGCGACGCGAGCTTGGCTGCCTGCCGTCATCCGCCATATTTTGCCGGCTCTTGCCAACCAGTTTTTTGAGGAATATTCTCAGCATCTTGGCTATCCCTATCCTTTCATCCCTGTAAACCAAACGAGTGGCATCCCTCAGAAAATTGGCTATCCCTGTCCAACCGAGGGATAACAGATGAACCAAACGCCATCTAAAAGAAAGATGATGAAAGTTTTTTCATGCGCAAGCAATTGGTGGGCACTGCTATTTCGAGCAAAAGCATAAATTTGCGGTTGATTTAGAATTTTCATTTGTTTCATTTATATGAGATTTTCGTACCCAGCATTCCGTAAGAAGTTTTTGTAAAACCAATTTTATTGGATCACTTGGATCAGCTAAATAGATGTCAAAGAATGCAAAAACTTTCTTCGAAGTATAGTCGATGATTCTATCATGGAGACCATTTCCTTTGTATCCAGTTGTTGTGTCCCACTTGTTCTGTTTCAGCTATTATCTCACATGTTGGTCTTCTGATGGCCACTTGCATGTTCTGTTTCTTTTGTTTTTGCTGAACTTGAACTCCTGTAATTGATAGGTCATAGTAATGGAACTGGGAAGGTTTCCCATTCTCGCTCAAATTTTCTTATGAATGAAGTACATGTAGCTTTATGATATTCTAGTCTTTAATCTTTTTGCTTGCTTCTTAGACATGAATTGGATCTAAAATTGCTTGTGAAGCCAGTGTTCTCTCTGTAACTTGAATGATCACATCACGCCCATTTGTACCCAGAGGTGGCATCAAGCAAACATTGTGTGACTGACTGATAGCTACTCCCTCTGCCCGAATTAGTTGTCTCAGATTTGTCTAGATACATCCGTTTCTGGACAAATCTAAGACAACTAATTTGGGACAGAAATAATATTTACCTGCTTATACTTTGTTGTTCTTTGTCTGCCTCTGTACTAGTATTGGTGAACAGAAGCATGTTCAGGCTGTCTACAAATGCTAAAGTTGTTGCAGCATGTAACTTACAATTGTTACATTAAAGAAAGCTGCATCAAGATGCACAGTGTTTTGGTACACAAACTTCCATTTTTGACAACATATAATTCAGCAGATACTGTTTTCAAAACTAGAAATTGATCACACACCGATTATGTGCTGTGCTTTGTGAAGCTGCATTTGCAGCTAGATTTCTTCTATAATTTATTGACTTGAATTGGGTTTGTATGTCCCCATGCGCTGCATAGTCTGAGTGCCGTATTTGCCAGAAAGGATAAACTCTTGGGGTACAGTGATGACTGAAATAGCCAGGGCGAACAAAAAAAGAAAACCCCCAAATACAGGTCGTTACAATGCAAACTCTCTACTTTGTGCTGTAAAGTTAGCTGAGTTGCGCATGAATCTCAGGTGTTGAGCAATCCATAAGTGTTGCTGCTTGGGTTAATTGAACTTATGTCACTAGGTAAATCCTGGAAATATGTTTTGATTGGCCGTCATCAGTTAAACATAATGTTTTTATATTTTGTTGCCCTGTTTTTCTAGATTTTCTTGTGCCTTTCTGTATGTTTCCACCTTAGCACTGCTAGTTTGTTTTTCAAGAACATTTCTGGAAATCAGGTTTTTATGCCGGAGCGGCTGTTCCACATTTCAAAACTTTGTTCTTATCAGGAAGCTACGTACTTGTCATCACTTCTCGGAAGGATGCTGGCTCTTATGGGGCTTCCACAGTTTACCATGCGAATTCGATGAAATTCTTGTGCTGCAACGAGGCTATAAAGCATTTAACTTCAGAGGAAGTGTGGAATAAATGAATATTTGATGCAATTTGACTCACATTGTTTGATCATAACCGGAACATGATTACCTTTACATGATATTTTTGTCTTGTGAGAGTGCATTTTAACTTGTTTATACATCTGCCTGCAGAAACGAGATGAGGCATACTTCATGTCTCTCTTGAGAATTGCAGAAACTACTTGTGGACTTTATTATTCGTATGACAGGGATTTGACATTAAAGTAAGTATTCTGTCATGTGTGTCTCTGGAAAAAGGCAGCTGAAAAATGTTTATTATGTAGTTTCATGCGTCGCAGAATTATGATAAATTTGTTGATCTGTTGTTTTCTCTATTATATGAGCTCTCGTTATTTGTAGCTTGCAGAGGGCATCAAAGCTGGCTGCGGGGAGGGTACATAAGCCACTATGGAAGCAGGTTAATATTGGTTTATTGTTTGCATTTTAATATTCAACTGTCTTATTATACTTGAGTTGTTACATACTCATCAACACAATGAATTTGATATGTCCTAGCTACATGAGAAACAGGTTTTCTAAGTCGACCAGGCTGCACACCATGAAGACTAAAGTTGCATAGAAATCTACATGTAACTTTAGGTGTAGAAGGGTGCAACTGCCCAGTGAAGATGAGGCAAATAATTAATTAGTGTAGAAGTAGACTTAGATTTTTTTTACAGATAGCAAAACTATAAAAATAACAATATAACATATTTTAGAACCCAAATATAGCTGGTGAGCATACTGCGCGCGGGGGGAGGGGGGGGGGGTATCACCACCACCTCCACGTTCATTGGAGTAAAGAAAGATACAGCCTGTATTATTTGGATCTTTTGGCTACTGTCTTTGTTCTTTTTAGTTTTGTTATTAATCTTACATTTATGCTTAATTTCAAAATACAATTTCAGTGCAAGCACATCCTAACCAGTATACATGCACATGCAACTATAAATTAATATAAAAAGAGCAAAACCTTAAAAATACCCCTGTAACAGTTTAAACGCCTGTGCTTTACAATTGAGACTGTAAAGACTAAAGTCACACTATCTCTCTATATATACTCTATTCTTCTGTCATTGTGAGCTGGCACATCCTCACCAGACATTCTTGGTTGAGATCGGTGTATTTTTGATGATTCACATCCACACTACGAGTTCCTAATACTTGGCATTCTGAAGTGATCAACAAGAGAATCAGAGACTTGCTATAAAACCATAAAGCTGTACAAGCCTTTATTACGTTACAACCCTGCCTGATTTAGTCTTTCCTTATAAAGAATCAGGCAACTTACCAAAAGGGTTCTTTCATGGTCACTGCTCTTCAAGTAGTTAAGTTTATTTTTCAGGCTGATCCACGGTTTGTTTGGAACAGGAATTTGTTAGAGAAGCTTATTGAAACTAAGGTAATCCTATTTGAAGAGAATACAAACGTTTTTCTGATTTTCATTTTCAGACGACTTACCTATTTTTATATGTTGTTGCAGCTTGATGAGTTCATTACCCCACTGATCCAAGGAAATATCCTAAAATTTCAAAAAATTCCATGAAAATATAATACAGTAGTAACTATATCTGCACTTGTTACTGTTTACTGTGTACTTGCCTTCTGGCCATTGGCTTCTCTTTCCATTGTGCAAATATGCAATGCTGTCCCCATCATTTGTATTTCAGCATTGGAGGAAATATGCTTCAGGAGTTGGTCCATCCTTGACTATTTTACGTTTTCAGACAGAGCAATTTACCTTGAAGGATAGACTAGTCAGAATAACTTTATTCTCTCAGAGATGCAACAGGCGTTTAGGTTGTACATTTTTTCCCTAACATTTCAATTGGATATTAGCATCTGGGACTAACTTCTCATTGTCATCCACCCATTCATTGCAGGGACAAGAATGTGGAGAAGGGGTGCAAATCTTGAAGGTGCCACCGCCAATTTTGTCGAGACAGAACAGCTGGTTGAGTATGAAGGTTTAACGTCCTCATTTATACAGGTGATTTCATGATATAATGAGATAAGCTTCTTTGCTGGATGATCATGACATATTCAAAGGAAACGTGATATTAATCCTATAAATGCTATGTTATGTGACGACATTTAGATTAATATTTTACAACTCCCTTGTTAGGTTAGGGGCTCTATTCCACTTCTCTGGGAGCAGATAGTGGATTTAAGCTACAAACCACGACCCAGCATTATTGAACATGAAGAAATGGTAGGAACATATTGGCACCAACGTGTATATCTAATGGCCACTCTCACTGAATACAACCTGCTGACTTCTCTCAAACTATTATCGCTCACAGACGAAGGTTGTTGAGCGCCACTTTCACGATCTTTCACAAAGATATGGAGATACAATGGTTATTGATCTGACCGATAAAGTAAGTTTTTGAATTCAAATTGGAATTGTGAGTTGTTTTGTGATTAAATAAATTCATAATATGCTGATTTATTGCAGCCTTTACATTTTAAGCTACAATATGAAAGGACTTGTGTAGAATCAAGCACAGAGCGAGCAGTCCATGTGTAAAAAAATGTGAACTGCTCATGTTATTACACCCAGTTCTTTGCTTGCCCCAGTTCTAGCCTGTTTTAGTAAATTGAAGACTGAAACAGAAAAATAAAATTGTCTGTAGCTACGTCTTGACCTCTTGAAAATATCAAACTTTCAGTCAGATAATCAGATTATTCTTTCAGTCCATACAGCAGAGACAGATGACAGTTTGTCCGACCTTTCTTTTATTGCAGCAAGGTGATGAAGGAAATTTAAGCAATGCATTTGCTGCTGAAATGCAGAACTTTCCTGATATCAGGTGCTTTATGAGCTTATGTTTCCTGAAAATGCTTAGCTATTCTATCGATTTTTATTTGCAAAGTTGCAAGTAGTGAAGTAGTACTTACTATCTCCTAGGGATTATGTGTCACATAACATTCATTTGTTCTATGCTAATAATGTTGTCCTTTTCTAACAGGTATGTGCACTTTGATTTCCATCATATTTGTGGCGGAGGGAACTTTGATAACTTGCAAGTTCTCTATGATGAAATTGAGGAAGCTATTCAGAAACAAGGGTAATTTCTAAATAATGAATATTCCACTCTTTATTTTTCCTAATAATACCACTTTAGTATCCACTTCAACCACTCAAGTTTAACTGTGGCAAGTAATTTGCTCTTGATTCATTTCTGGGCCAGCGGAGTAGATATTTCCTTATGAACTCTAAAGGAGAGATATTGTTGGACCAAAGTGGCGTCGTTAGGTCCAACTGCATAGATTGCCTGGACCGCACAAATGTGACGCAGGTCTGTTCACCTTATTTATCAGATCCAATTTGATAACATTGTTTTTTTTTTCAAAATTGTTAACTTATTTGCTCTAGGTTTTCATTGAAATACAAAGTTAACAGTTTGTAACCGTACGCACACTTACCTAACTGAGTAGGTGGATTTGCAACCTTGTGCTCCTAGCACTGCACCCTGCAAAACTTTTCGCTCTAGTTGAGTGTCTAGATCATTGTGCCACCATTACAGTTGTATAATAGACAGTTCACGATTGCAAAGATCAAAGAGCAGCCTAATTTGTTGTAATTATTTACATATTAGTTAGACATTACTCCCTCCGTTCCACAATGTAGTGCATATAGATTTAAAAAAAGTTAAACCTTGCAAATTTTGACCATGTGGATGAAAACATTTACATCTAGAATGCCAATCATATATCATTAGATTCACCATAAGATGTACTCCCTCCGTAAACAAATATAAGAGCGTTTAGATTACTATTTTAGTGATCTAAACGCTCTTATATTTGTTTACAGAGGGAGTAGTTTCATATTTTATATATTTGGTATTATAGATATAAATAGGTTTATCTATAAACTTGGTCAAAGTTTGCACAGTTTGACTTCTCAAAAAATCTATACGCACTACATTATGGAACGGAGGGAGTAATATAATGGATTAACTAGAAGATGTACGTTGCTGTGGGAGGTGTAGCACAAAATTCTTATGAATACAATCTTTGTGGGAGTCGAGAAGCTAGTAAGCAACGATTTCTTCAAGGGGGCAGCTGGGTTGGAGCATGCGGATGACATGGACTCATGTCAATGCACTTAGTGGGTATTCACTTTATAGGATATATGAATGGGTATGTCCCATTGGCATTCCCCTGGACACTACCTCTGACTCTGATCATCTTGAGATGCAAAGATTCACTTCCACAATCATTTCTTCATGGAGGCTTTGTCCTTGTCGCCTGGAACATCTAGAAGCAACGAAATGCTATGATCTTTGACAATGTTAGCCCTCGTAACCTAACCTCTTGGTCTGGGTTTGGCAATTTTGCTCTCAGGCTTCACGCAGCCCTGTATTCCAAAAGGGCAAAAAACACATTTTGAAGTTTAAAAGCTTTTTTTCCACACAGATATATCTGCAAAATCTTATTGAGAAATGCATTAGTTTGTAAGCTGCACAGAAAAGACAAATTTGTGGATCCATAAAAGCAAATGGTAACTCTATTTTTTAATCCACATATTTATCTTTTTTGTGTACATCACAACTGAAAAGATATACTAATGAAAATTTATACGTACACACTACACATCTATATATAGATGTAAAACAAATTTCGGTATTTTGAGGTTTTAAAATACTGTATTTGTTTTAAAGAAAGGGGATCCATGTAGCCATGGCTCTGTTTCGTTTTTTTTGTTTGATCTCTCCTCGTCAAGAAGGATCTCCTTCTCTTAGCTTTCTTAATGAGTGAGGAGCTTGCAGCTTCTCTCTGAGCATGGATTAGCTCCCTTGTTTAAGAGAGAATCTCTGTAGCCCCTTCCTCTCATCTGTGTTTGTACAGCACCCTCAGTATTGTTAATATCTCTTTAATGTAAATATTTTTTAATACTAAATAAAAGTTACTGCCGGAGCCTCCCCCACAGGTTTCCGTTAGAAAACCATAATATAGTTCTGACTTGGTTCGGCCTTAGTTCCTTGAAGCAACTATACTCCCTTGCGACTATATTGAGGTTGCAACTGAATGAACAGTAACATTGACTAAAATACAATAGGAAGGTCTAAATATTCATGTGATTGATATCACATTATTTTGATTGACAGGCTTAATGTTTCGTGATTCAGACCTTGCTACTTTTAATTGTCTGATGAACACATTGCTGAATCATTTCATATCGTCATGGTGAATTCTTTTTGAGTGCTGCTTTCCAGAGTTTCCTTGCAAGAAAATCTTTGGACTCACAGCTGCAGCGAATGGGGGCATTATCATCAGCTGAAAGTATCTCTCAATCTGATAGCATTAACGATAAATTTAAAAAATGTAAGGTATGGTGATGTTTAGTATGGTGCTTTAGACAGTTTTACATGTATCGTATTCATGCTTAATACATGCTTGGCAGTGTGGGTTGAGCATGGTGATGAGCTAAGCCTTGAATATGCTGGTTCTTATGCCTTAAAGGGAGACCTTGTAAGGTAATTTCTAGCATACCATCTTTCCTGAATCAACTTTGTTATGTCTATATCGTCAAGTTCTTGACAACTCAAATAACACAGGTATGGAAGGCAGACACTGCCTGGATTGATTAAAGATGGCATGAGCGCTCTTTCCCGGTATTATTTGAACAATTCTCATGATGGAGTGCGACAAGTAAGTTGTGAACGTATGGTCGTTTCTGATGTTCCACACGAACTATCTTGCATTCCCGCCTAATATTTGCTATCATGAATAGATGTCCTACTTTTATCAGAAAATAATTGTTTTTAGGGTATGTTTCTTTCAGTTAGCTTTTGATACAGTTTGTTCGTTGCTAGATTATAACTTGCCCCCGCGTTCATGCTAGATTATCACTTGTAACACCTGTTCTTAGTACTAGAGTTTATATTTTACAAAGTTGTGCTAATCGTATGGTTCTTCTGAAACCAAAAATTTCAACTCTAGGATGCTCTAGATCTTATCAGTGGTTACTAAACGGTCAGCAAAAGCAGTTCTTCTCCTTTTCAAATCATTGGATTTGAATCTGCACCAGTAAGCAGCCTTGTCCATCTTCTCTGCCTTAGTATGGTTCCTCTCATTTATAGATGGTTTTTGCAACTCTTCCTATTCTTCAACCAACCATGCAGCATTAACCATGCAATCGATTCTGACATAAGTTTTGCATTTGCTGGGAAAAAGTATCTTCCTGTGGCGTCGGCAATCATAGTTGGTGGGATCACTGTCACAACTTTCACTCTTAGTCAAGGTCTGCCTTGTACTCATCTTGGCTCCGTAGGTTCCTGTTTAGCACCGTGTATTACTGATCTCGTCTTCCCATCTGCAGTTGGACGGAGCGCACAACACCTCATCTCGTCCATCATCTTTGCTGGCTTGACAGCCGGAGTGATAGCCTTGGTGAAAGCGAATGGGAAGCAGCTCTGCTCTAGACCCCGATTATGCGGTCTGATCTAGTTGGCGGTCCCTTTTCTCTTGTCCAGTTCTCAGAGCTTTGTTGCTGGAATCTGAATGGGTATGAAGTGTTGATAGCAAGCTACGTGTCCGCTGTCAGCGTAGATAGATTAAGCAAGGGAAAGGTTGGCTTGCTGGTCCGGTTAATCTGAAGTAAATTTTGTAACACCTGGTTAGATTGTCTGGTTTCCTGGTAAATAGTGGATTGTGCAGTCAGAGACACGCCATCTTGTAGTAATGAAAATTAAGGTTAAATTGTAACATTGAATTCTACCGCACAGTTTCTGTATCTTAAACTTGTGAAATTGTCTACACAGAATTTAAAATTACTGAATTCGACAGGCATACTCCAGAGTGAGAGGTTGGCTCTTGTATAATGCCAGCTTAACCAAGGACAGACAGGCGTAAGCTGCCCAAAAATAAGCGCTCCCGAGATAGTGGTGGCAGGCCACGGTTCAAGGCTATCAACAAAACAGGTAGCCAGCAAAAAAAAGACCGTCCCTGTTTTGCTCTCTTTCATCCCTCTCTTTGCCGGCTGCCATCCACATTGGGATCTCGAATTCACCTTGGATTTTGTAGCGTAGGGCAAGGCCGCGCCTTTTCTCAGGCTGCCCTGCTGCGTCAAGTGTCTTCTGTCGCAGGTGAATCGGTCTAAATGTCTCCGTATTTTTTGCTGGATTTCGGCTACCTGCAGATAAGGCGGCATGGCATCTTGGGATTTAGCTGATCTCCTCTCTGTTGTCTGCTCTGCTGGCTGGCTTAACATGAAGTTTTCAACACAGGAGGGATCTAATAGCTGGGATTCTTGGTGGCACCGATCACGAAAGGATTCAAAGCAATATACTGAAATAAAGTTTCAGCACACGGAACCTAAGCGTGCAGCTGATGGCAATCACTGATGATCCGAAGAAAGAGGCATCAACTTGGTCCATTTTTAATTGGAATAACAAAGCAGGTAAGGTTGAGGGGGTTTCCTGCATCCAGTTCCAAGGGTAGAAACAACCACCCCCTTTTTTTCTGACAAGAATGCTAACTACTATCTGCTACCAGAGCCGGAGGTCGAGCAACCGAGAATGAGAAGCACCCAAGAGATCCTCACAAAATATAAATTCAACGGGGTATTATATTTCTCCACCTTTGAATTTTACATCTACCCCTATATTGCTTGTCTCTTGCTGATTTAGCTAGTAGCTGTAAATTGCGCTCCAGGATGCTGCCGCGGCAGCGGCGCACGCAAAGGATAAGCTCATGGAGCGGCAGGAGAAACTCGCGGTAAAACGATTTGGTTCCTTCTGTTGTTCAATCGACACCAAGTGAGTACGGTAAATCTTGACGACACTGATATCCTGTTTCTTGGATGCCAGAAAATGGTCGAAGAATCCGCAGAGTTTGAGAGCGAGGCGGAAAACTTTGCCACCCTCGGTCAGCAGATCAGGAAATCCCTGGAGACCAAGAGATGGTGGTGGCCATCGTGACTCACAAACCAATCGTCCGGTCATCGAGCGATGTGATGTAGTAGCTTAAAAAACACTCTTATATTATGAAACGGAGGGAATAATGCCAATGCGTTTAGCATGCCTGGCTGCTGTACTGCTCTGCGCATGCTAAATGAAACGAAACCAAGACGCTACCTTTTAGCAACAAGTGGGAATGATTGTGGACGGATACATGTATCTACTCTACTTAGTTTTAATAATTTCGTGATGGGGATGGCTGACGACCGTGCGATTAACTTCTCACCCGCCAGCGCCATACATCACATGTACTAACTCTTATCTTGGACGGATAAATGGTACGAGGAGGCATATTTTGCTTGCGGACTGAATGGTGCTAAGAGGGGACACGGGTGGCGTATACCAGCCATCGGTTGGAGGCTTCTCCGATTGGACTGTCCATCGATGAGGTTAGGCTGCTACTAGTTCCCTTTTCCACTTGCCACGTCGGACGGAGGGAGTATGACCCTATAAACAGAGACAGGAGCCTGTAGTGTAGCATCAATTAACTATCCTGTGGTTGTACGTAGCATAGATTAGACCCTGTTTGTTTCATAAGTCCTAAGACTTTTTTAAGTTCCAACTTATAAGTCATAAGTCCCTACCTGTTTGTTTATAGGGACTTATAAGTTTCGAATCCCTACCTGTTTGTTTACAGGGACTTATAAGTCCATGTTGCACCGCTGCAACGAGGCTCAGGAGAGGGCTTGTCCGGTGATTGGAGGCACCGCTGCAACGAACCGAGTCAGAACGAACCGAGATCGGGCGGCGACGGGGCGGCGAACCGAGACAGAACGAACCGAGGCGGGGCGGCGACGGGGCGAGAGGCGGGGCGGCGACGGGGCAGAACGAACCAAGGCGGGGCGGCGACGGGGCGAGTGGCGGGGCGGCGGCGGCGATTGGACCGAGAGGCAGGCGGCGTGCGGGGAACGAGCCTGGAGCGACGCGGGGTAGGTCCGGCCCGGAATAAGTCCCAATAAACTCCTCTTTAGAGTCTTATTTGATAAGTTTCAAATCACCACAGTAAGTCCCAATAAGTTCCTTATGTTTGGTTTAGGTGGGACTTATAAGGACATTTTTAAGCCCCTAAATCAATAAGTCCTTGAAAACAAACACCCTTTTAGCTAATGGCGCGTGGGTGATATGGTTGAGCGGTGGCACGAGGACCTCGTGTCCTCCTGCCGGCCACACCCGCAGCCGCGGTTCCCAGCAATTTCTTTATTAGCCCGTGCGTTTAGTGGGAAGACTTTTCACGTCCCTATCTGACAAAGTAGTTAGCCAACGCAAAGCAGCCCGCGCGCCGGCCATGGACCAACACCAACACGGTGCGTGCTGACGCTACCCTACCTTCTTCTCCGTCCAGGGAAAAAAGAGAGGAGCAAACATCAGCAACCGCTCTAGGACATCTTTTAATCAGTTGACTGCTCATGTGTGTGGCGATAGTCAGTAGTACTACTAGCTCGGGCGCCACCTACTAGTTGTGATTTTGTGAACCCAAGCGTGACACACAGGCACAGCCACATCAATCTCCCATGCAAATTTCCGAGCCGTCCCACGCCACCGGCCCCGTGGGAACCGGAGTACGGGTGAACGCGGACGCGCTATCCGATATGCAGCGCCGTCGCTTCAGCATCCAACAAATACTGTATAAATCAATACAAATATATACTCCCAAAAATATTTGTCATTAAAATAGATAAAAATGGATGTATCTAGAACTAAAATATGTCTAGATACATCCTCTTTTGTTCATTTTGATGATAAGTATTTCCGGACGGAGGGAGTACTATGAATGGTTGTTCGGAGCAGCGGATGTCGACGTGCCGCACTCCGTCGCCGCCGCCCTAACCGTGCATCTCCTTCCCGGCATTACGCACACACCATGGTGCACTACTTCTTTTGGAGACGAATCCGACTTCAGTCTTTAATTTCAAAAATTGAATCATACTAAGTATATTGTGAAACGCAAAGATATCTGATATATAAGATTTCCTTCGGATATATTTAAACTTGTCGCATTTAGCTAAACCTTTGCATCTCAACTTTTCTCCGAACCAATGGCGGACCAAGATTTTGACCATAGGGGGTGCACATTTTCTCATTCACAACAATAATGCCAGGTATAACCATAAAAAAAGTCAGTTTATCACTCTATCCTTATAATACATATATGATTAAACTAAGAGTACTAGATAAAAAAAGATTTGCATTTTTTGAGGGAATGCCAGAGCACCACGGAACTCCCACTGGATCTGACACTGCTCCGAACCCTTCATGAAGAAGACCAAACCTACATGAACTAGATTAGCTTCATAAGTGTTGCATTAGTATAGCTACGGTCAAAGCCCTCCTCCTTAGTTTCGAGCTTATATGTCAGGGCTGAAAATTAACTTCCACAAATGTGAAGTTCTTTCCATGGGGGTGGACCCGAAGAGGGACGTCGCATTGCGGACATGCTTAACTGTAAAGTTGGGAAATTCCCTTTTACTTACTTAGGTCTACCCTTAGCTACCAAACGGATAATGATAGATGACCGGGAACCACTTTGTGCCAAGGTAGGGGGCGGCTTTGCCCTTGGCGTGGCAAGTTCCCGTCCTCCGCAGCGCAGCGTGTGCTTACAAACTCGAGCCTCTCCTCCCTTCCCATGTTTGCGATGGGCCTCTTCCTCCTAGCTGAAGGGGTCCATGCCAAAATGGACACACCACGATCTCATTTCTTTTGGGAAGGAACGGGTCCGAGACATAAATATCACATGGTTAAATGGGCGGTAGTTTGTCGGCCTAAGGCCTTGGGATCACCAACACCAGACTGCTCAATATCGCCCTTATGTGCAAATGGATCTGGAAACTGTCCCAAGGGGCGATGGGCTTGTGGGCGGACTGTTGGGGAACGTTGCATGGAAAACAAAAATTTACGCACACGCAAGATCTATCCATGGAGATGCATAGCTACGAGAGGGGGAGAGCATCTACATACCCTTGTAGATTGCTAAGAGAAAGCGTTTATCAACGTGGTTGATGTAGCCGTACACCTTCACGATCCGTCCCGATCAAGTGCCGAACGTACGACACCTCCGCATTCAGCAAACGTTCATCTCGATGACGTCCTCGCCTTCTCGATCCAGCAAAAGAGGTGAAGTAGTAGATGAGTTCCAGTAGCACGACGGCGTGGTGACGGAGGTGGTGAAACTATCCGCACGGCTTCACCAAGCACAATGGGCGTGGATGGAGGAGGAACTAGAACTAGAGGGAGACGGGGCGCCACACACGGCTTGGGGATCGTGGTGTGTGTTGCCCCTCTCCCTCCTCTCATATATATAGGTGGGGGAGGAGGGGAGGCAGCTTAGGGCGCCCCAAGGGGGTCAGCAGCCATCCCTAGGGCGCCTACCCTAGGCACCCCCTTTCCTTCCTAGGGGGGTGGAGGAGAAGGCAGGAGGGGGCCGGCGGCTCCCTTGCCTTAGGCGCCCCCCTTTCCTTCCCAAGTGGGCCGGCGGCCAGGGAGAGGGCGCGCCAGCCCCTTGTGGGTTGGTTTGTTCCTCCCCTTGGCCCATTAGGCCCGTAAACTCCCTGTAGGTCTCCTGGAACCCCTTCCGGTGACCCGATGACTACCCGGTGCATTCTAAAACCTTTCCGGAGGCCAAATAGTATTGTCCTATATATCGATATTTACCTCCGGACCATTCCGGAGCTCCTCGTCATATCCGTGATCTCATCCGGGACTCCGAACAACATTCAGTCACCAACTCACATAACTCATATAATACTATATCATCAACGAACGTTAAGCGTACGGACCCTACGGGTTCGAGAATGATGTAGACATGTCTGAGACGCTTCTCCGGTCAATAACTAATAGCGGGACCTGGATGCCCATATTGGTTCCTACATATTCTACGAAGATCTTTATCGGTCAAACCTTTATGACAACATACGTAGTTTCCTTTGTCTGTCGGCATGTTACTTGCCTGAAATTTGATCGTTGGTATCTCCATACCTAGTTCAATCTCGTTGCCGGCAAGTCTCTTTACTCATTCCTTAATACATCATCTCGTAACTAACTCCTTAGTCACTTTGCTTGCAAGCTTCATGTGATGCTATATTACCGAGAGGGCACACAGATACATCTCCGATACATGGAGTGACAAATCCCAATCTCAATCCATGCCAACTCAATAGACACCTTCGGAGATACCTGTAGAGTATCTTTATGATCACCCAATTACATTGTGATGTTTGATAGCACACAAGGCATTCCTCCAATATCCGGGAGTTGCATGATCTCATGGTCGAACGAATGCGTATTTGAAATTAAGAAAGCAGTAGCAATAAACTGAGCGATCATATGCTAAGCTAACGGATGGGTCTTCGTCCATCACATCATTCTCCTAATGATGTGATCCCATTATCAAGTGACAACACATGTCTATGGTTAGGAAACCTTAACCATCTTTTGATCAATGAGCTAGTCTAGTAGAGGCTCACTAGGGACACGATATTTGTTTATGTATCCACACATGCATTTAAGTTTCCGGTCAATACAATTCTAGCATGAATAATAAACCTTTATCATGATTAAGGAAATATAATAATAACCAGTTTATTGTTGCCTCTAGGGCATATTTTCAATAGTTTCCCACTTGCACTAGAGTCAATAATCTAGATTACATAGTAATGAATCTAACACCCATGGAGTCTTGGTGCTGATCATGTTTTGCCCGCAGAAGAGCTTAAGTCAACGGACCTGCCACATTCAGATCCGTATGTATTTTGCAAATTTCTTTGTCTCCATCCTCGACCTTTTCACGAATGGAGTTGAAGCGTCTCTTGATGTGTTTGGTTCTCTTGTGAAACCTGGATTCCTTCGCTAAGGCAATTGCTCCAGTGTTGTCACAAAAGATTATCATTGGACCCGATGCATTGGGTATTACACCCAGATTGGATATGAACTCCATCATGCGCTACTTTCGACGCAGCTATGTACTCTGCTTCACACGTAGATCCCGCCATGACGCTCTGCTTGGAGCTGCAGCAACTGACAGCTCCACCATTCACTATAAATATGTATGCGATTTGTTACTTAGATTCATCCGGATCTGTGTCGAAGCTAGCATCGACATAACCCTTTACGACAAGCCCTTCGTCACCTCTATAAATGAGAAACATATCCTTGGTCCTTTTCAGATACTTTAGGATATTCTTGACCATTGTCCAGTGATCCACTCCTGGATTACTTTGGTACCTCCCTGCCAAACTTATGGCAAGGCACACATCAAGTCTGGTACACAACATGGCATACATAATAGAACCTATGGGTGAGGCATAGGGAATGACTTTCATTCTCTCTCTATCTTCTGCCGTGGTCGGACTTTGAGTCTGACTCAATTTCACACCTTGCAACACAAGCAAGAACCCTTTCTTTGACTGGTCCATTTTGAACTTCTTTAGAACTTTGTCAAGATATGTGCTTTGTGAAAGTCCTATTAAGCGCCTCGATCTATCCCTATAGATCTTGATGCCCAATATATAAGCAGCTTCACTGAAGTCTTTCATTGAAAAATTCTTATTGAAGTATCCTTTTATGCTATCTAGAAATTCTATATCATTTCCAATCAGTAATATGTCATCCACATATAACACCAGAAATGCTACAGAGCTCCCACTCACTTTCTTGTAAATACATGTGCTACTTCTTGAGCTTGCGTTGGTTTTTCCCTTGAAGAGGAAAGGGTGATGCAGCAAAGTAGAGATAAATATTTCCCTCAGTTTGAGAACCAAGGTATCAATCCAGTAGGAGGTATGAACAAGTCTCCAATCTATGCACCTGCACAAATAATCAAACACTTGCACCCAACGCAATAAAGGGGTTGTCAATCCCTTCACGGTCACTTGCAAGGATGAGATCTGATAGAGATAGATATAAAAGATTACAAAAACGTAAAACAAAATAAAAGTAAATAAAATGCAGCGAGGTATTTTTGGATTTTTTGTTTTATAGATCTGAAAATATAAGATGGTAAATAGACCCGGCGGCCATAGGTTTCACTAGAGGCTTCTCTCTTGAAAGAAAACATACGGTGGGTAAACAAATTACTGTCGAGCAATTGATAGGCAAAGTTATGATGATATCCAAGGCAATGATTATGAATATAGGCATCACATCCGTGTCAAGTAGACCGAAACAATTCTGCATCTACTACTATTACTCCACACATCAACAACTATCCAGCATGCATCTAGAGTATTAAGTTCATAAGAACGGAGTAACGCTTTAAGTATGATGACATGATGTAGATGGATAAACTCAAGCATAGATACAAACCCCATACTTTTACCCTTGATGGCAACAATACAATACGTGCCTCGCTACCCCTACTTTGTCACTGGGTGAGGACACCGCAAGATTGAACCCAAAACTAAGCACCTCTTCCATTGCAAGAATAATCAAACTAGTTGGCCAAACTAAACCAATAATTCGAAGAGAAATACAAAGATATCAAATCATGCATATAATAATTCAAAGAAGATTCAAATAATATCCATAGATAATCTTATCATCAATCCACAATTCATCGGATCTCGACAAACACATCGCAAAAGAATATTACATCAGATAGAACTTCAAGAATATCGAGGAGAACATGATATTGAAGATCATAGAGAGAGAGTTGATGTAGATGTAGGTCTGTGGTAAACTACTCACGCTTCATCGGTAGGGCAATAGAGTTGATGTAGATGCCCTCTGTGATCGAATCCCCCTCCGTCAGGGTGCCGAAAAAGGCCCCAAGATGGGATCTCATGGGAACAGAGGCTTGCGGCGGCAGAAAAGTATTTTCATGGATGGTTATGATGTTAGGGGAATATTTGGAAATTTATAGGCCAAGAATTAGGGTTAGGAGACCTCCGAGGGGCCCACAAGCCTAGGGGGCGCGCCCTAGGGCTTGTGGCCTCCTCGAGGGTCTTCTGACTTCATCTCCAAGTCCTACGGGTGTCTTCTGAACCAAGAAAAATCACCGCGAAAGTTTTATTCCATTTGGACTCCGTTTGATATTCCTTTTCTGTATAAGTCAAAAACAAGGAAAAGAAGGAAACTGGCACTGGGCTCTAGGTTAATAGGTTAGTACCAAAAATAATATAAATTAGCATATTAATGCATATAAAACATCCAAAACAGATAATATAATAGCATGGAACAATGAATAATAATAGATACATTGGAGACGTATCAACAGGCTTCTCCGTAAGTCTGTATGGTTTGATCACATTATCAAAGTGTATATTCCAACTCCGCGATGCTTGCACTAGTCCATAAATGGATCGCTGGAGCTTGCACACTTTGTTAGCACCTTTAGGATCGACAAAACCTTCTGGTTGCATCATATACAAGAATGCAGTTTTGACGTCCATTTGCCAGATTTCATAATCATAAAATGCGGCAATTGCTAACATGATTCAGACAGACTTAAGCATCGCTACGGGTGAGAAAGTCTCATCGTAGTCAACCCCTTGAACTGTCGAAAACTTGTGACAAGTCGAGCTTTGTAGATGATGATATTACCATCAGCGGTTGTCTTCTTCTTAAAGACCCATTTATTCTCAATGGCTTGCCGATCATCAGGCAAGTCCTCACAAAATTCCACACTTTGTTCTCATACATGGATCCTATCTCAGATTTCATGGCCTCAAGCCATTTGTCGGAATCTGGGCTCATCATAGCTTCTTCATAGTACGTAGGTTCGCCATTGTCTAACAACATGACTTCTAGGACATGATTACCGTACCACTCTAGTGCGGTACATGTTCCGGTCGACCTACGAGGCTCAGTAGTAACTTGACCTGAAGTTTCATGATCATCATCATTAGCTTCCTCTCTAGTTGGTGTAGGCATCACGGGAACTATTTTCTCTGATGTGCTACTTTCCAATTCGAGAGAAGGTACAACTACCTCATCAAGTTCTACTTTCCTCCCACTCACTTCTTTCGAGAGAAACTCCCTCTCTAGAAATGATCCATTCTTATCAACAAAGATATTGCCTTCGGATCTGTGGTAGAAGGTGTACCCAATAGTTTCTTTAGGGTATCCTATGAAGATGCACTTCTCCGATCTGGGTTCGAGCTTATTAGGCTGTAGCCTTTTGACATAAGCGTTGCATCCCCAAACTTTAAGAAACAACAACTTAGGTTTCTTGCCAAACCATACTTCATACAGTGTCGTCTCAATGGGTTTAGAAGGTGCCCTATTTAACATGAATGTGGTTGTCTCTAATGCATAACCCCAAAATGATAAAGGCAAATCGGTAAGAGACATCATAGAATGTACCATATATAATAAAGTATGATTACGACGTTTGGACACACCATTACGCTGTGGTGTTCCAGGTGGCGTGAGTTGTGAAACAATTCCACGTTGTTTTAAATGAAGGCCAAACTCGTAACTCAAATATTCGGCTCTGCGATCAGATTGTAGAAACTTTATTTTCTTGTTACGATGATTCTCCACTTCACTCTGAAATTCTTTGAACTTTTCAAATGTTCTAGACTTGTGTTTCATCAAGTAGATATACCCATACCTACTCAAATCATCTGTGAAGGTCAGAAAATAATGATACCCGCCGCGTGCCTCAACACTCATCGGACCGCATACCTCGGTATGTATTATTTCTAGTAAGTCATTAGCTCGCTCCATTGTTTCGGAGAATGGAGTTTTAGTCATCTTACCCATGAGGCATGGTTCGCAAGTATCAAATGATTCATAATCAAGTGATTCCGAAAGTCCATCTGCATGGAGTTTCTTCATGTGCTTTACACCAATATGACCTAAACGGCAATGACACAAGTATGTTGCACTATCATTATCAACTTTGCATCTTTTGGCATCAATATTATTAATATGTGTATCACTATGATCGAGATTCAACAAGAATAGACCATTCATCAAAGGTGCATGACCATAGAAGATATTACTCGTATAAATAGAACAATTATTATTCTCTGACTTAAATGAATAACCATCTCGCATTAAATAAGATCCAGATATAATGTTCATGCTCAGCGCTGGCAACAAATAACAATTATTGAGGTCTAAAACTAACCCCGAAGGTAGATGTAGAGGGAGTGTGCTGATGGCGATCACATCTACCTTAGAACCATTTCCGACATGCATCGTCACCTCGTCCTTAGCCAATCTTCATTTATTCCGCAGCTCCTGTTTTGAGTTACAAATATGAGCAACTGAACCAGTATCAAATACCCACGCGCTACTATGAACATTAGTAAGATACACATCAATAACATGTATATCAAATATACCTTTGTTCACTTTGCCATCCTTCTTATCTGCCAAGTATTTGGGGCAGTTTCGCTTCCAGTGACCATTTCCTTTGCAGTAGAAGCACTCAGTTTCAGGCTTGGGTCCAGCCTTGGGTTTCTTCACGGCAGTGGCAACTTGCTTGCTATTCTTCTAGAAGTTCCCTTTCTTTCCCTTGCCCTTTTTCTTGAAACTAGTGGTCTTGTTAACCATCAACACTTGATGCTCCTTCTTGATTTCTACCTCCACCAATTTCAGCATCGTGAAGAGCTCGGGAATTGTTTTCGTCATCCCTTGCATATTATAGTTGATCACGAAGCCTTTGTAGCTTGTGGCAGTGACTGAAGAACTCTGTCAATAACACTCTCAACTAGAAGATCAATTCCCAGCTGAGTCAAGTGGTTATGATACCCAGACATTTTGAGTATATGTTCACTGACAGAACTGTTCTCCTCCATCTTACATCTATAGAACTTGTTGGAGACTTCATATCTCTCAACCCAGGCATTTGCTTCAAATATTAGCTTCAGCTCTTGGGACATCTCATATGCTCTGTGGCGTTCAAAACGTCTTTGAAGGCCCGGTTCTAAGCCGTAAAGCATGTCACACTGAACTATTGAGTAGTCATCAGATCGAGCCTGCCAGACGTTCATAACATCCGCAGTAGCTCCTGCAACAGGTCTGTCACCTGGTGGTGCATCAAGGACATAATTGTTCTATGCAACAATGAGGATAATCCTCAAGTTACAAACCCAGTCCGTGTAGTTGCTACCATCATCTTTCAACTTAGCTTTCTCTAGGAACGCATTAAAATTCAAGGGAATGGTAGCACGGGCCATTGATCTACAACATAGATATGCAAAAACTATTAAGACTAAGTTCATGATAAATTTTAGTTCAATTAATAAAATTACTAATGAACTTCTACTTAAATCAACATACCTCAAGTTCTCTAAGTGATACATGATCCAAATCAACTAACCTGTGTCCGATCATCACATGAGATTGGGCAGTCTTCAATGGTGAACATCTCAATGTTGATCATATCTATTATATGACTCATGTTCAGCCTTTCGGTCTCTAGTGTTCCGATACCATGTCTGTACATGCTAGGCTCGTTAAGTTTAACCCAAGTATTCTGCATGTGCAAAACTGGCTTACATGCGTTGTATGTGAACGTAGAGTCTATCACACCCGATCATCACTAGGTGCTTTGAAACGACGAACTTTGGCAATGGTGCATACTAAGGGAGAACACTTTTATCTTGAAATTAAGTGAAGGGATCATCTTATAATGCTACTGTCGTTCTAGGCAAAATAAGATGCATAAAGAATAAACATCACATGCAATCAAAATATGTGACATGATATGGCCATCATCATCTTGTGCTTTTGATCTCCATCTCCAAAGCATCGGCATGATCTCCATCGTCACTGGCACGACACTTGATCTCCATCATAGCGTCGGGGTTGTCTCGCCAACTATTGCTTCTACAACTATTGCTAATGCATAGCGATAAAGTAAAGCAATTACATGGCGCTTAGTGATTGACACGCAAGTCATACAATAATTAAAGACAACCCTAAGGCTCTTGCCGGTTGTCGTACTCATTGACATGCAATAATTACAAAACATGATCATCTCATACATCAACATATATCACATCATATCTTGACCATATCACATCAGAACATGCCCTGCAAAAACAAGTTAGACGTCCTCTACTTTGTTGTTGCAATTTTTACATGGCTGCTACGGGCAACTAGCAAGAATCGTTCTTACCTATGCAAAACCACAATGGTGATTATCAAGTTTTCTAAAGTAGGAGAAATAGACACCCGCTACTACTTCTTGAGCTTGCGTTGATTTTTCCCTTGAAGAGGAAAGGGTGATGCAGCAAAGTAGAGATAAGTATTTCCCTCAGTTAAGAACCTAGGTATCAATCCAGTAGGAGGCACAAGCAAGTCTCCCATATATGCACCTGCACAAACTAACAAACACTTGCACACAACGCGAAAAAAGGGTTGTCAATCCCTTCATGGTCATGAACAAGAGTCAGATCTAATAGAGATAGGTATTAAAGATAAATAAAAGATCAAACTAAAGTAAATATAAATAAAGTGCAACAAGGTATTTTTGTTTTTTTGGTTTATAGATCTGAAAATATATAGTGGAAAAAAGACCCATGGGCCATAGATTTCACTAAAAGCTTCTCTCTTGAAAGAAAACATACGGTGGGTAAACAAATTACTGTTGAATAATTGATAGAAATGCACATAGTTATGATGATATCTAAGGCAATGATCATGAATATAGGCATCACGTCCGTGACAAGTAGACCGAAACGATTCTGCATCTACTACTATTACTCCACACATCGACCGCTATCCAGCATGCATATAGAGTATTAAGTTCATAAGAACGGAGTAACGCCTTAAGTAAGATGACATGATGTAGAGGGATAAACTCAAGCAATATGATATAAACCCGATATTTTTATCCTTGACGGCAGCAAATATTCAATAGGAGTGTAGTGACCAGACCTCAAACAGTCTAGTCACTGTGCATCAGTGTCATCCCTGGATCGATAATGCTGACACGCACAATACTTGAGGATTTATAACAGAGTTTCAATCACACACTTATTACATCGAATGTCTCAAAAGAGAACTTATTACAATAATATGGCTTAAGGCCATCTAAATACGATAACAGCGGAAGGCTTGGAAGATAAAGTGAGTCCATCAACTCCAACGGCATAGCTGAGTGAACGACAACGACCTATGGCACCTTACTCGTCGTTTGAAAAGTCTGCAACATGATATGTTGCAGCCCGAAACGGGTCAGCACACGGAATATGCTGACAATGTAACACATAGAGTAATGAACAGAATAAATGCTATCACTACATGCATATATGGTTGGTGGAAAGCTCTATGGGTACAGTTTTGCATAAAGCCAATTTTTCCCTACATCAAAGGAATAAATTTTATTTAACTATCATGGTGGTTGTTAAACATTGAGAAGGTTCCTCTAACTCAATCCCAATTAAACAATATCATTAAACCCAATCAAATTAATTTAGAGTGATGAGATCAACATGATAATCGAAGAACCAGATACTCAAGATGTCCATAACCGGGGACACGACTAACCATGATTAGTTTGTACACTCTGCAGAGGTTTGCGCACTTTTCCCCACAAGATTCGATCTCCTCCGTTGGATTTCTCGCACTATACGATGTTTGAGAAACGGATGACCGAGACACAGTCTTTTAGAAGCATTAACTCTTTACTCTGGGTAGATACTACCACCTACATCCCCTACATCTGCTAGTCTACCACTGAAGAGGTCACACAACATACTCAACTATGCCAGAGCCCATAATGGCTTGTGGCTGCACACGGAAGTTTCTAGCATGAATAATCTTATGTTCCCTTTGAGCCTGGGTGGCAAACCGTAGGATGATCACACAGGTACTCCGGGATATCCTAGGACAACACTGGATTCTCCAGGTGCCCTGACAACCACTGGGTACTCCAGGGTGCCTTAATCAATCCACCCAGATGTGTATTTAAGTAGCCACCTTAAGTTAACCATTAATTAGCAATACTCACATCTGTTGGGGATATAACTATTTGTGTAAGCCGCCCAGGAGGGGCCAGGTTACGCAAAGAGGACTCACTAGAAAGAAGCCCAAGACCGAAGCATGAAGATGGTGGTTCATAGAGGGCTTAAGGCCCACAGGCGACTTAAGGCCCGTTGTAGTAAACCGCCACAGTAATATGACTTGTATCATAAGGTAGACTTAACTAGTCACCGAGCCGGACACTGTTTATAAGCCGTCCGGGACTCTGTAAGACGCAGGGCGTCAACCCATGTATATAAGGGGACGACCTGCTAGCGGCTTAGGGCAAGAAACAACTCATTGAGAGCCAGGCATAGCGTATCTCGCTCCCTGGTCATCGAAAAATCAATACCAACCCAACTAGACGTAGGCCTTACCTTCACCGTAAGGGGCTGAACTAGTATAAAACTTCTCGTGTCCCTTGTCCCAATTAACCCCTTCAAGCTTCCTAGTTGTGATGGCTCCACAACTAAGTCCTTTCACGAGGACATCTGACGTGACAATTCCACGACAGTTGGCGCCCATCGTGGGGCCAGCGCACGGTGGATTTCAGTTCTTGAAGGGCAACTTCGAAGGGCTCAAGGGATACGCAGTGGGCCGGATGACCAAGAGTCGTCGCGGCAAGATCTACATCGACAACGAAGGCTGGGGCCCTGACGCCGGCTCAATTGAGTATGGGTACCGGGTCCCCTTCGGAGGGATCCACGTCTTCATTGGCCGGATTGGTGAGCCGGGACCTGAGCCGGACAACTACACCGACCTCGTCGAGACGGCTCAGCATGCAAAACCCGCCCAAGCTCAACCCGGCATGAAGCGTGTCTTTGTGGGCTGCGTCCATGGAGAAGAGCTTTCTGAAGGACCTAAAGATGGTGGTGAGACGGCCGTCCACTCTGACGGTGATTCGTCCGCCGGTTCAACAGAT
This sequence comes from Triticum aestivum, assembly GCF_018294505.1. Classification (NCBI taxonomy): domain Eukaryota; kingdom Viridiplantae; phylum Streptophyta; class Magnoliopsida; order Poales; family Poaceae; genus Triticum; species Triticum aestivum. The sequence goes on from NC_057804.1 coordinate 417,609,455, forward strand.
TCGCTGTATCAAGTACAAGATGGCATGGTCGGGGGTTGTTCCGATGGCTTCAGTATTCCGGACCCTTGTGAGTCGCTGAATTGGGCAGGAGTCTTCATGGCCGGGACTCAGCCCGGTTTTAATTCTACAGCTGCTGCAGCAATAACATCCGGGATAGGGACAGCCAGGGCAGGTGGCCCTGTGCGCCCGCCGGCTCAGGTGCTGATAGACCTCATGGACAAGCTTACGGCCCTGTTAACCGGCACGGTTATCCCTGCGAACAAAGATGAGCATGATGCGGAGGTGGCACGGGTGTGTGAGGAGATAGCTCAGGCCAAGGAGGCCTTGGCAGCTGAGGATACTAGACTAGCTACAGAGCGGGTGGCTCTCGACGCCCAGGCACAGCGGTTGCAGTCAGAAGCTTACCAGCTCACGATGAGTTTAAACGCATCCAATGAGGTAATGAGGAGGAGACACCAGAAAACCCAATCCCGTTTACCTCCGAATTATGACCCTCGTGTTCTTTTCGCTACACCCGGAGCAGGCCCAAGCAACCCGCCAGATGCCAATCAGTTTATGACAGCCGGAACAGGAGGACCGGCTCAGCCTCGAGAGATGCCGCCTCCTCATGTGAGCATGGCACCACCGCGTTATGTGCCGATACCGGAGGGTCACTTTTCTAACCCCATGGAGAACTTAATCGTGGCTTCGGCGCGCTTGGCGGCTCTGCCCGTGGACGGTGATGACCCGACAGCGGTGGAGACCCGGAGGGTCAGAGAGCTTCTCCAGACAGCCTTGGCTCAGCAAGAGACCTATTCTTATCGCAGAGACAGGATCCATTCAACTCCTCCGCCTTGGTTAGCACTGGCTCGTCAGAACCGGAGCCCGAGTTACAGCAGGCACACTGAAGCTTTTTCAAGCAATGCCCAACGCCAACATGGTGGCTATAACCTGGTGCAGGACCGAGTACGTCAGGAGAATGAGCGGGTGGCTCAGCTGGCGGCTCAACAGGCGGATCATCAGAATATTCCAGAGTATCCAACGACTTCTGTTGAGACGGGAGTAGCCACCAGAACCGGTGGAGTTCCTTGTTTGGTACCGGCTTTGCGCAACGTGCGCCTGCCCAAGGACTTCAAGGGACCTCGAAAAGTGCCAAATTACACGACCGACTTACAGCCTGGAGCATGGATTGAGAGTTATGAGATGGCCATGGAGCTGTTGGAAGTCAGTGATGCGGCAATGGCTAAATATTTCACCATGATGTTAGATGGAACGACCCGGTCTTGGTTAAAAAGCTTACCACCCAATTCCATTGGTTCGTGGGAGGAGTTAAAAGCCCGTTTCATCCAGAACTTCAAGGACACCTGTAAGCAATCTATGTCGACCGTGGACTTGACGAATTGTAAGCAGGGGGAGGGTGAATCCACCACCCATTGGGTACGCCGGGTGAAGGAGATAATTCATTCATCTGATAAGATGGATGCCGGCTCTGCAGTCCTCATGTTGGAGAAAAATTGTAGCTTTGAGCCGCTGAGGCAGAAACTGGGGTGCCTTAAACGTGACTGCAAGGATATGGGTACACTAATGGCGGCTTTAGTCAAATATGCCGATTCTGATAGTACCAAGGATCCCGCGTCTGACGATGAGAAGACAGGGAAGGGAAAAAGGAATGGCAATGGAAAGGGTCAACAGCACAACTCGGTGAATCAAAGCGGCAATAAGCGTAAGGCAGACGGCAACCCGGAGCTTGTAGCCAACACTAATGCACAGGGTAACAATCAGAGACGTAAGGGTAAGTGGCCTCGATCCGGCGGGTCAGGCCCATCTCTTGAGCAGCTACTCAATGAGCCCTACCCGAAACACGGCACCCGAGAGCACCCCGCTACACACCTGTGGAAAGATTGCGCGATCATGAAGGTGTTTAAAAATTCCAATACCTTTGATGGCAGTCATGGATCTGGCGGCGGTTCAGGGGCTGGCGGCTTTCATGGCCCGGGCGGCGGTTCAAGCTCCGGTTTTTAGGGACATCCGGGTGGAAATAATCAGCAGCAATCTGGTCAGGGAGGACAACAACAGCAGCAGTCGGGTTATCAAAGCCATCCGAAACAGTTGAGTGGTGGGCAGTACCATGTGTTTACCACTAGTTTATGCAAACGTCACCAGAAGGTTCATAAGAGGGCCGTAAATTCTATTGAGCCGACAATTCCTCGTTATTTGAGATGGTCAGAGCAACCCATTATATGGGGCAGAGAGGATCACCCTCCACGAGTCGATAATCCGGGTCAGTTAGCCTTTGTGGTAGCACCCCAGGTTGGTGGATATAAATTCACTAAGGTACTCATGGACGGAGGTAGCAGCATCAATATCCTCTACTATGAGACTTTTCAGTGCATGGGGTTGACTGAGAAGAATCTGAGAACATCCAACACTATTTTCCATGGGGTGGTTCCCGGCAAGTCGGCTTACCCAGTTGGCAAGATTGAATTGGAGGTGGCTTTTGGAGATGAATATGATTCCAGGGCTGAGAAATTGACGTTTGAAGTGGTTAAAATCAGGAGTCCATATCACACTCTGTTTGGGCGACCGGCTTATGCTAAATTCATGGCACGACCGTGTTATGTTTACTTAAAGCTCAAGATGCCGGGTTACAAGGGCACCATCACTGTGCATGGGAGTCGAAAGGTGGCCTTGGAATGTGAAGAAGGCGACGCGGTTTACGCTGAGACTGCCTGTGCCGCGGAGGAGCTCAAATTCTATCAAGACAATGTCGACCCGGCGGATATGACCTCCCTCAAGAAACCAACTACTGAGCATGACCCGGCGTTGAAGTTTAAATCGGCCGCTGAGACAAAGCTTGTTGACTTTACCCCAGGAGATGCCTCTAAGCAGTTCAGTATCAGTGCCAAATTGGATCCTAAATAGGAAAGCGCGCTCATCGAGTTCATCCGTGAGAACCGGGACATCTTTGCATGGAAACCTTCTGACATGCCGGGTGTACCGAGGGAACTCGCTGAGCACACTCTCAATATTGATCCAAAGTATAAGCCGGCCAGGCAGTTTCTCCGACGGTTCAACGAAGAGAGACGGAAGGCTATTGGGGAAGAGGTCGCCCGGCTCTTAGCGGCCGGGTCTATTGTTGAAGTTTTTCACCCGGAGTGGTTGGCTAACCCAGTGTTAGTGCTCAAGAAGAATGGCACTTGGCGGATGTGTATGGATTACACGGACTTAAACAAGGCTTATCCGGCTGACCCCATTGCTCTCCCCCATATTGATCAAATCATTGATGCTACGGCGGGTTGTGAACGTTTGAGCTTCTTGGATGCTTACTCTGGCTATCATCAGATCGAGATGGCAGTTAAGGACCAGGAGAAGACAACTTTCATTACTCCGTTTGGAGCCTTCTGTTATGTATCTATGCCATTTGGACTCAAAAGCGCCCAGGCGACTTATCAGCGGTGTGTGCAGAACTGTTTGCACGATCAAATTGGGCGTAATGTTCATGCTTACGTAGATGACATTGTGGTGAAGTCCAGGGAAAAGGAAACCTTGATATCTGACCTGAAAGAGACCTTTGATAATCTCCGAGTTTACAAGATGATGCTTAACCCGGCCAAGTGTGTGTTTGGTGTACCTGCGGGCAAGCTCTTAGGTTTTCTGGTGTCAAACAGAGGCATTGAAGCTAATCCGGAGAAGATTAAGGCGATTACCTCTCTGGCTAAGCAGGCATGCATCAATGATGTTCAGTGCCTAGCGGGTCGTGTTGCCGCTTTGAGCCGGTTCATAAGCCGGTTAGGTGAGAAGGCCCTTCCATTATATCAGATGATGAAGAAAACTGATGCTTTTGTCTGGAGTGATGCTGCGGATGCTGCCTTTGAAGACTTGAAGAGGCAATTGTCTGAACCACCGGTTCTTGCGGCTCCCATTGACAGAGAGCCATTGCTGTTATATGTGGCTGCTAATTCACGAGCGGTCAGTGTTGCCATCGTGGTGGAGCGTAAGGAAGCTGGCAAGGAGCATCCGGTTCAACAACCGATTTATTATATTAGTGAGGTGCTTATTGAGTCTAAACAAAGATATCCACATTGGCAGAAACTTGTTTATGGTGTGTTCATGGCAAACCGGAAGCTAAAGCAGTACTTCCAAAGTTATCCTATAACGGTGGTAAGTTCAGCCCCTCTGGGAGACATCATTCAGAATAGGGAGGCCACAAGACGAATCGCTAAGTGGGCTATTGAGCTTGGGCCCTATGGTTTGAAGTATATGCCCCGTACTGCTATCAAATCTCAAGCCTTGGTCGACTTTATCAATGATTGGACAGAGTTGCAGGCACCTGAGGAGAAGCCAGATAATATGTATTGGACTATTCACTTTGATGGGTCCAGGAAGTTAGAAGGCGCAGGGGCTGGAGTTGTTTTAACTTCCCCTCGAGGTGACAAATTTCACTATGTGCTCCGGCTCATGTTTCCCTGTACTAACAATGCAGCTGAATACGAGGCTTTGCTCCATGGTCTCCGGATGGCCAAGGAGATGAATTTGAGCCGGGTAAGGTGTTTGGGCGACTCAGATCTCGTGGCTCAACAGGTCTTAGGCAAGTGGGATTCTAAAGACCCCCTTATGGCGGCTTACTGTCGTGAAGTAGATGCTATAGCTGGGCACTTCAAAGGGTATCAAGTGGAGCACATTGATAGAAGGAAGAATGAGGCGGCTGATGCGTTAAGCCGGTTGGGATCTCAGCGTAAGACGGTGCCGCCTAACACCTTTCTTGACGTTTTGCATAATCCATCTGTCAAGGTACCTACAGAGGAAGAGCTAGCAGTGCCAGACCCGGAGGCACAGTTGGTGGCCGCGCTTCATGTCATCCCAGATTAGACATTACCATACTTGTCTTATATGACCCGGGGAGAGCTGCCTGAGGATGAGACCTTGGCGAGACAAATTGTCAGGCAGTCCAAATCCATGACAATTGTTAATGGCGAGTTACATCACCTCAGTGTCACAGGGGCATTCTAGCATTGTGTGTCACCTGCGGAGGGTCAAGAGATACTTCGAGAGATCCATGAAGGAGATTGTGGTCATCATGCCGGCTCAAAATCTCTGGTGGCCAAGGCTTTCTGTCATGGTTTCTACTGGCTCACGGCTCATGCTAATGCGGAGGATCTGGTCAGTAAATGTGACGGTTGTTAGAAGTTCTCACGACGTGCTCATGTGCCGGCTCAAGAATTAAGGATGATCCCAATTACTTGGCCATTCGCAGTCTGGGGGCTTGACATGGTTGGACCCTTCAAAAGGTCTAAGGATAAAAAGACACATCTCCTGGTGGCAGTAGATAAGTTTACAAAGTGGGTTGAGGAGGAGCCAGTCAGTAAGTGTGATGCGACCACAGCGGTTCAGTTCATGAAAAAGGTGATCTTTCGTTTTGGTTTCCCACACAGCATTATAACTGATAATGGTACTAATCTTTCCAAGGGAGCCATGGAAGAGTTCTGTCAACGAGAACATATCCGGCTTGATGTTTCGGCTGTTGCTCATCCTCAATCCAATGGTCAAGCAGAAAGAGCTAATCAAGAGATACTGAAGGGTATTAAGCCCCAGCTCTTTGTCCCCTTTAAACGGACTCCGGGTTGCTGGGTGGAGGAGTTACCCTCTGTATTATGGAGCATCAACACGACGCCTAATATCTACGGGTTACACACCTTTTTTCATGGTCTATGGAGCAGAGGCAGTTCTACCAAGTGACATCCGACATGACTCACCCCGTGTGGCGGCTTATGTTGAGGCGGACAATGAAAAGGCTCGTCAGGAGGCACTTGACTTGTTGGATGAGGAGCGAGACTTGGCAATAGCCTGCTCGGCGATTTACCAGCAAGACCTGCGCCGTTATCACAGCTGCCGGGGCAAGAGCATAACCTTTCAGGAAGGTGATTTGGTGCTCCGGCTCATCCAGGATCAATCTGACATGCACAAGCTATCTCCACCTTGGGAAGGACCCTTTGTAGTCAGCAAGAATCTGAACAACGGGTCATATTACCTCATTGATATTCAAGAACACAAGGACTCATGTAAGTCGGAGGAGGAGACCCGCCGGCCGTGGAATATCGCCCATCTTCAGCCTTACTATACTTGAGCCACCGGCTCTTAAGATGTATATACTTTTGACGATGTACATATTATATAAAGCAATAAGCAGGACCTCTGTCCTTTTTTCCCATAAAGAATGTTTTTATGTCTTCTTTATCATGTGGTGGACACTACCAACAGGGAGCGGATCATATATGAATCCGGCTTTCACTTTGGTCCGGCTTATGATCATATCTGAGTCTAGCCATGATCACTTGGGGGCTTCCTATTCAAACATAGGTCATATTCGAACCAAAGAGAACATAGCTGTCGATACCCGTTTAATCGGCATACTGCCAAACCCACTTGGGGGCTTCTTGATCATATTTGAATCACAGCTTAACCCCTTTGGGTCTGACGTGGATCGTATTCGAATCAGCGTCATTAAACAACTCTTATGGTCACTTGGGGGCTTCTTGTTCAAACATAGGTCATATTCGAACCAAAGAGAACATAGCTGTCGATACCCATTTGATCGACATCGCCAAGCCACTGGGGGCTATATGATCGTATCCGAATCTTAGCTTAACCCCTTCGGAACCGTTTACTGATCATATTCGAATCAGAAGCCTGTAAATGTTGGTCATTATCCATTATAAGCATAAATTATTTTGACTATCCTGAGACCTTGTGAAAGGCATTATGCGATGTTCTCTGTCTTTTCCGGTTCAATATTGGTCACACCAGGTTGTTAAATACCAGGTGAGCATCATATCAGCAGGAAAGATTATCAAGGGGATCGCAGGTATGTTATCATGGTTATGTTTAAACAACTATAGTCGTAAACCGGCTCGTATATGGGATCTTTGGTTGGTATTCCGGGTTGTCAATACTTTATGGGACCCCCGGTGCAATAAACCGCCAAGGGAATTTTTGTTTGTTTTTATGTGTAGGATAAGGTAAGCAAATTTAAAACGCCAAGGGCGGAAATGATCAACATAAGCCAGAAGTATATAGAAACGGCGGCTTACGAAAATGTTAAGCGCTAGGAATATGCGCAAAGGCATGACAAGCAAGGAGAAGTTTTTTCTACCCTATTACAAGACTCCCCGAGTCTGAACAAATGAAGCATTGTTTTTCCCATGACGCTTTACTCCTTCGATGGGCTTGAAGACTCCGGGTTATCCTTCTCCGCCTCTCCGTCGGCTGTTTTGTCCTGGAAAGTTGACGAGGCCCAGTCAATGCCGCTCAAAGCTTCAAACTCAGCTTCATCATCTATTAAATCGGCTGGGTCCACTTCAGGGGCAAAGGTATGCTTACGAGTAGGAGGGATCAAGCTGAGTTCATCATATGGAATGTTTGGAATTCTCCTGTTCTCACTATCATAGCCTGGAGAATACTTGGTGAGGTCGGTGTCGTTCTGTAGCGACCTGACCCAAAATCGGTCAAATCTCTGTGTCTGTACCATCCCAAGATCATGCTGGTACTCACAGTACATCGATAAGGTAATCAAAGTTCAATCACACCTGAATTTTATTACACGATTCTCATATAGAGTCTTTATTACAAGGGAATAAATTCGGCTCAAGGCCAACTCATGAGAAATAAACTACTAATGCTGCGGAAGCGTCGAAGGTAAAGCGAGTCCATCCGACTCCAAAGGGCAATCGCCAAGCGCGGAGCGTAGCCTCACTCCTGATCGGAATATACCTCTGCAACATAAGACGTTGCAGCCATGTAGGTCAGCTTTTGGAATAAGCTGGCAAGTCATGAAGAATAACAATAATAAAGTTACTACACTATATGCATTTTGGCTGTGGAGCTCTAAGTTTCATCATTTTGCGTAAAGCCAATTTTATCCTACTACAGTGGACTTGTTTGCAAATTACTACAAATTGTTGGTAGTTATTGAGATGGTTCCGCCAACCAATATCTCGTTCCCAAATTATTAAGTCGTAAACCCCTCAAATTAATTCATTAGTTTCAGTGTTGAGAATTCCGAATACTTCCAAGTTCCAGAGGCTCAAATGTCCGTAACCGGGGACACGGCTAATCGATTAGATCTTTAAACTCTGTAGAGGTTTGCGCACTTTCCCCGCAAGAATCATTCCCTCCTTTTAAAGTCTTCGCACTTCATGGTGTTTGAAGACGGGACGAATGAAACAGGGTCTTCTGAAGAGTTCTTCTGGCTACTGCCGGTACCCATCCAATCCTACCGTTCTTCTACATCTCGTAGTACCGTCCAGCCAGCGTCACTACTAGGGTCAACCCAGCCAGAGCCCATAATGGCTTGCGGCTGCACAGGTAAGCTTCCGGTCATGGGGCATCCATCCTTCTCTTCGTGGCTGGGTGAAGCTTTCCGCAGGATGTCATGGCGCTTCTCCATGCATCCCGGCCACCACTGGGTGCTCCAGGGTGCCCGTCAACCGTCCTCCACCCAGTAGTGATTTTCCGAAGTCCTTCTTGATCATTGTAGTTCATGGGGTTGTCATCATCATTGACTCTCACATCTTGCTTATGAATTTCACTCAACCCAAAACCCGTCTACGAGCATAGCAAAATAAACTACTTCGTCCCGGGGTCATGGTAACAAGGGGATTGGTTCATCCTACCACATGATACTACTCAAGTTTAATGACTTCAAGATTTCACTACTGCATGCGTGGTGGAGTGGTGACAATTCTAATGCACAAAAACATAGGTATAGAAATAACATGATCAAGACTTGCCTTGCTGATGATCCTCGTAAGTTAAAGAGTCGTAGTAGCAAGCTTCGCACTCCGGAAACTCTACCGAGACAAACAATGAACACAATAAGCAAAACAATAGGATCACATAACACAACATAACAAAAGTAACCTAACACAACAAAGCAACCAAAACCAAAACCAAAGGAAAACTCAAAGAAAAATCACTCAAAGTTTCCCTACTTCAACCATAGCAAAAAAAATAGTTTTTATATAATAAAAATTCCTTAATATAACCTAATCATGGTTTTAAGTTAACTTAACAGAAAAGGTTTCACTAAGCAACTAGGAGCAAAAAGAATTAATTAAAAAGCTATTATAAAACTCATTTTAGGTCTAATCCAATTTCTATTAAGAAAATAATTAAAAAAAACTTTTATTAATTATAAATAAAAGTTCAACTATTAGGATGACAGAAACTAACCTAGAATAACTAATCACAAGTTAAAAATAAATTAATTTACTAATTAATTTAATAGGAAAACAGGAACTAGTTAATTAATTAGGATTAATAGGATTCTGCTTTAAACTAATTATTTATTAATCCTAAAATACCAAAGTTAATTTCTAGGGTTTGGCAATGACAAAATAAAGTTGGGTCAAAAGGAATCATGCAAAAATAATTTTTCTAACTAAAGTTATAGCAGATTTACTATTCTGACTAAAACTAAAATAAAGCCATTTTAATTATTTTTAACATAGCTAAATATATATTCTACAGAAACTATAGAAAATTTGCAATCCAACAAAAAAAGAATCATCTAAAAATATTAAACAGAATAAAAGATATACATTTTTGAAAACAGAAACTATTCGGCTAAAACAGAAAATTCAAACTAAAAGAAAAAAGCCTAATGGGCCTATACTGTGCACTAGGCGTAACTTAGTCTAAACGGGCCTAGGTTTAAACTAAACGAACCGGCCTAAAAATAGAAACCTAAACTAAAACTAAACCGATCGGAACCGGCCGGTTTTATGAATAAAACCTAACCCTTCGGGGTTTCTAATCCTAGCCCTAGATCTAGGATCGGACGGGGGAGGGCGATGCCGGTGACTTACCGGACTCCGGCGACGGCGGCGGCGGCGGCGAGAATGCGTCGGGGCGTCCGGGCGTCGGCGAGCTCCGGCGACTCGTCGGGGAGATGCGGACGAGGTCGGGGAGGGGTTCGGTGGTGTTGGGGGTGGTCGGGGAGGACTAGGGCGTCGGCGGCGAGTAAAATGGCGGCGGCGGCGGCTCGGGTTTTCCGGCGAGCTCGTGAGGGAGAGGGAGAGGGGGTCCGGCGAGGCTAGGGGGGGGAATGGGGTGCGGAGGGGCTAGGCTTTATAGCCTGGGGGTCCGGCGAGCTTCGGAAGGGGATCGGGGCGATCGGGGGATCCCGGATCCTTCGGGATCCGGTCGATCTCCGGCGAGGTCGTGGCGTGGGCGAGGGGTTGGGGAAGACGGGGCGGGTGGAGCTGGGCTGGCCTGGCTCGGCTGGCCTGTTGGCCGAGTGGGCCGGCTGGCTTGGGCCAGGCGGGGAGGGGAGGGGTGCGGCGCTGGCTGGGCCTGGGGTGGCCTGGCTGGCGCCCCGGGGGGTTTTTCTTTATTTTTTTAAATAAAACAAAAACAAAAATAAAACATTATCTATAAATATTTTATATAGGGTATATATATACCAAAATGATCAGGGGAATATTCCCTTTCATTTGAACATTTTTCCAAAGGCAAAATCCAAACTTTATAAAAATCCATTTTTTTCAAATTCAAATAAAATTCAGATTTGAATCCAAATCCTTTGGCATTGTTTCCTCTGATGTTTTTGGAGTGTCATGTTTGCTCCTCTCATACTTTTGATCAAGTATTTATCAGGCTTAGTTTTTGAAATGTTTCCCACATGCCAAAGTTTGAAATTCAAATTCAAAACTCAAAATTCTCTGAAACTTCAAATGGCATTCAATTCAAACAGGATGCATAGGATGCTTAGCTATAATTGTAAAACATTCCAAATAGGAAATTTGGGATGTTACAAACCTACCCACCTTAAGATGAATCTCGCCCTCGAGATTCGGGTTGGCTAGCAAATAGGTGCGGATGGTCTCGACGAAGATCTTCTTCGCGTTCCCAGGTGGCTTCTTCCTCGGTGTGGTGACTCCACAGCACCTTGCAAAACTTGATGACCTTGCTGCGGGTGACTCTGCTTGCAGTCTCGAGAATACGGACGGGTTTCTCCTTGTAAGTCAGATCACTATCAAGCTGTATGGCCTCTAGGGGCACTGTGTCTCTCAACGGAACATCGGCCATGTCGGCAGGACACTTCTTCAGCTGAGAAACATGGAAGACATCATGAACTCCGGACAATCCTTCCGGCAATTCCAACTTGTACGCAACCTCTCCACGACGTTCGAGGATTTTGTATGGGCCAATGAATCGGGGTGCTAACTTTCCTTTGACTCCAAACCTCTTGATCCCACGAAGTGGAGACACACGAAGATATGCTCGGTCTCCGACTTCGTAAGTTACCTCCTTGCGCTTACTGTCGGCATAACTCTTCTGTCGCGACTGTGCTATCTTGAGTCTGTCTCGAATCAGCTTGACTTTCTCTTCGGAATCCCTGATAAGGTCGGAACCGAAAAGTGATCGATCTCCAACACTATCCCACAGCAATGGTGTTCTGCACCTCCTTCCGTATAGAGCTTCGAAAGGGGCCATCTTCAAACTGGATTGATAACTGTTGTTGTACGAGAACTCTGCGTATGGCAAATTATCATCCCAGCTAGACCCATAGTCTAGCACGCAAGCTCTCAACATGTCCTCCAGAATCTGGTTGACTCTCTCGGTCTGTCCATCTGTCTGCGGATGAAAAGCTGTACTGAATTCCAGCCTTGTACCCAAAGTTTCATGCAACTGCTTCCAAAACTTTGAGGTAAACTGTGTTCCTCTATCAGACACGATTTTCCTCGGAACTCCATGCAGACATACGATCCTGGTCATGTATATCTTGGCCAACTTAGCACTGGTATAGGTAGTCTTCACGGGAATGAAGTGAGCTACCTTGGTCAAACGATCAACCACTACCCAGATGGAATCATAACCTGAACGGGTCCTGGGTAATCCTGTGATGAAATCCATACCAAGTTTCTCCCATTTCCAATCGGGAATCGGCAAAGGTTGAAGTAACCCTGCTGGCTTCTGATGTTCTGCCTTCACTCGTTGACAAACATCGCATACGGCTACATACTCGGCAATTTCCTTCTTCATACCTGTCCACCAGAAACTTTGCTTCAAATCCAGGTACATCTTGGTGTTGCCGGGGTGAATCGAGTACGGTGAATCATGAGCCTCCTGAAGAATTAGCTTCCTGAGTTCGGGATCATTGGGCACATAAATACGATCCTCAAACCATATAGTTCCGTGTTCATCCTTACGGAATCCTTTAGCTTTTCCTTCCTCCATCTTTTGCTTTATCTCATCAATTCCCTTGTCCGACTTCTGGGCTTCACGAATCCTTTCGGCCAAAGTGGACTGTACTTCCAGAGTTGCCACAAATCCTCTCGGAACTATCTCCAGTCGGAGATCTCTGAGGTCATCGACTAACTCCTGGGGTAATCCTCCTGCTGTAAGAGTATTCACATAACTCTTACGACTCAAAGCATCTGCTACAACATTAGCTTTACCGGGGTGGTAATGCAATCTCATGTCATAGTCCTTTATCAATTCTAGCCATCTCCTCTGCCTGAGATTCAATTCCTTCTGTGTGAAAATATACTTCAAGCTCTTGTGATCTGTGTAAACATCACAACGGTTTCCGATGAGGAAATGTCTCCAGGTCTTGAGTGCATGCACTACGGCTGCTAACTCCAAATCATGTGTGGCATAATTCAGCTCGTGTGGTCGTAGCTGTCTGGAGGTATAAGCTACAACTTTTCCTTCCTGCATGAGTACTCCTCCGAGTCCCTGACGAGAAGCGTCACAATATACCTGGTAATCCTTGTGTATGTCCGGCAAAATCAGTACTGGGGCTGTAACCAAACGTTTCTTCAATTCCTGAAAACTGGCTTCACAAGCCTCGGTCCAAACATACTTGGCTTCCTTCTTCAACAGCTCAGTCATGGGCTTGGCAATCTTCGAGAAATTCTCAATAAACCTCCGATAATATCCTGCGAGTCCGAGAAAACTGCGGATCTCCTTGACTGTGGTGGGTGACTGCCAATCGGTGACTGATACAACCTTGGTGGGGTCAACTGCTATTCCTTCTCCTGAAATAACATGTCCGAGGAATCCGACTTCCTTCAGCCAGAATTCACATTTACTGAACTTGGCATACAACTGATGTTCTCGAAGTTTCTCCAGAACTAGACGCAAATGTTCCTTATGCTCTTCCTCGCTCTTGGAGAAAATCAGTATATCATCGATGAACACCACGACAAACTTGTCCAGATATTCCATAAATACCTTGTTCATCAAATTCATGAAGTATGCAGGAGCATTAGTCAATCCAAACGACATGACGGTATACTCATATAAACCATACCTGGTAGTGAATGCTGTTTTGGGTATATCCTTTTCACGGATCTTCAACTGATGATACCCTGATCGAAGATCGATCTTGGAGAATACCTTGGCTCCAACTAGCTGATCAAATAGATCATTAATCATCGGTAGAGGGTACTTGTTCTTGATGGTCACGTCGTTCAACGAACGATAATCAACAACCATTCTCAAGGTTCCATCCTTCTTCTCTACCAAAAGAACTGGGGCTCCCCAAGGTGATGAGCTTGGCCGAATATATCCCTTCTCCAACAGCTCATTAATTTGGTTCTTGATCTCCTTCAAATCGTTCGGTGGCATCCGATAAGGTCTCTTGGATATTGGGGCTGTGCCGGGCAACAACTCAATCAGAAATTCAATGTCCCTGTCCGGTGGCATTCCTGGTAATTCCTCCGGAAACACATCGGGAAAGTCTTGCACTACTGGCACTTCCTCCTGAACAACTCCCGTGAGGGAATGCACCTGATTCTTCATCTGGCTATGCCTGGCTACATACTTGATCCTCTTCTGCTCCGGGGTGGTGAGCAGAATCGACTTGCGGGCACAGTCTATGTTCCCTTCAAACTTCGTCAACCAATCCATGCCTAGGATTACATCCAAGGTCTGGGTTTCCAACACTATGAGGTCTGCGGGAAATTTATGGTTCCCGATGTTGAGGGTTGCATGACAGCCTAAGCCTGCCATCATTTCTCCTCCTGCAGAACTGACGCGAAGGGGGCTTCTAAGGGTTTTAGTGGGCAACCCGTACTTTTCCACAACTACCCTTGATATGAATGAATGCGTTGCACCAGAATCAAAGAGTACCAATACTGAACGTGAATTCAATAAAAACTTACCAACCACAGTGTCTGGCTGATCATAGACGTCCTCCACGTCGATGTGGTTCACCTGAGCACGAGGGAACGGATTGGGCTTCTTCGCTGAGCCTCCATTGCCATTTCCATTCCTCTGCTTGGCCTCCGGGCAGTCGGTGGCGTAGTGCCCTGTCTTCTGGCACTTGAAACAGGTGATGTGGCTCAGATCCTTCGGAGCCGGGGCAGAACGATGCTGATTGCCATTGCCTGACTTGTTGTCCTGGTGACGGTTGTTCCCATTTCCTCCATGGTTATGACCTCCATGGTTATGATGGGTGTGCCCTCCTGAGTATGGTGCATAACGGGGCTTCTGCTGAGCTCCGGAGTTGTGTTTCCCCTGGCTGTACTTCCGCTTGCGGCTTTCTATCTGCTGCTGCTTGCCTTCAAGAATGGTGGCCTTGTCTACCAGCTCCTGGTAGTTGTTGAAGGTAGCCACAATGAGCTGCATGCTCAGTTCATCATTGAGTCCCTCGAGGAACTTCTCCTGCTTGGCGGCATCTGTGGCCACATCATCAGGGGCATAGCGAGCAAGCTTGCTGAATTCATCCACGTACTGTGCCACAGTACGGTTCCCCTGGCGTAAGTTGCGGAACTCACGCTTCTTCAGACTCATGGCTCCAGCTGAGACATGAGCAGTGCGGAAGGCCTGCTGGAACTGATCCCATGTGATAGCACCAATGGGATAAGTGGCGGTGTAGTTCTCCCACCAAGAAGCTGCAGGTCCATCAAGTTGATGTGCGGCAAAGCGCACCTTCTCAGCATCAGTGCATCCAACGGTGACTAGCTCTCTTCCGACTTTGCGGAGCCAATCATCAGCCACAATTGGCTCAGTGCTACTAGAGAACACTGGCGGATTCAACCTCAGAAATCGAGTCAAGTTGTCCACAGTGGGTGGTGGCGGTGGATTGTTGGCGGTGTTGTTCTGATTCTGAATAAGGAGCTGCATCAGTGCATTCTGCTGCTGGAGCAGCTGGGTGAGCTCCGGCGGGAAACCAGTGTCACGTCTCGGAGGCATCTGGTGTTTTGGAGTGGATGAGAAATTAGAATAGAACAATGGTCTATGAGGAATAACACTACCCATATGAATGCACAATCATATAACACACCAATCATTTATTCATTCCATTCAAACATGGTTCAATCTCGATTACAAAAGCTCATGACTAATCGAAGGAAAAACATCGGCCTAACTGATCGTCGAAAAAGTAAAAGATAACATGGTGGTCGACTAAAAAGTCTTCATCAGTGGCGCCTCCTCTTGGGGTTTCCTTCAGTGGTACTCCCTTCAAAATCCCGATCATTGCTCACGAGGGGTCCTTCATCTCCACTCGGATAAAGGTCCTCTCCCAAGTCCATCTTTTCCTCTATCGCGGCAAGCTTCATCTTCAGGTCGTCGACTATCTCCATGAAGTCCGTGATTTCTTCCTCATGGCCAAGGAAGTCTGCGCGTGCCTTCTCCTCCAGTTCCAGTTCGCGGAACAAAAGCTTCCGGTGTGTCTTCGAGTTACGGCGAGTCTGAATCTCTCGTTTCCTGAGAAGACACTCCAAGTCCTGGATGTACGAGAGAGTGGAATCGTCCTCAATGGTACGGATGATATCTCCATTCCTTGCCCTGCGAGAAACCATGGCGAGGTCTGAGTGATCGAGCTCGGCCCTGTACTCCTCTCGGAGATGTCCAAGTGCTCGATAGATCGCCACGTCCCTTCCGATGATCCAGTTGAACTCGGTGAACTCAAAGTTGATAGGCTCCGTGTGTCCTCCAAAGGTTCTCCCTGGGATATGCACTTCAATCCTGTAGCGGGTGTCCGTCGGAAGTGCATTGGTTGGCTTCCCGGTGATCGAGGGCAGAGCTATCTTCAGCTTCTTTACCATCTGGACCAGCTTCCTACCGAAGGGCATCGTCTCATCGGGCTGGCAAAACTCCGGTAGCAAAACTGGGGTGAACTCGGCGGCCATCTAGAATGTTGCAAAGGGGAGAAGAGTCAGAATAGAACAGGGGAGAATTTACGGAATGAAAAGGATTTAAAGTAAATGGTCTCTGCTAATGGCTTTCCGATCCTAGGGGTTACGATCCTACGGTCAGCGTGTGCTCTGATACCATCTCTGTAGCGACCTGACCCAAAATCGGTCAAATCTCTGTGTCTGTACCATCCCAAGATCATGCTGGTACTCACAGTACATCGATAAAGTAATCAAAGTTCAATCACACCTGAATTTTATTACACGATTCTCATATAGAGTCTTTATTACAAGGGAATAAATTCGGCTCAAGGCCAACTCATGAGAAATAAACTACTAATGCTGCGGAAGCGTCGAAGGTAAAGCGAGTCCATCCGACTCCAAAGGGCAATCGCCAAGCGCGGAGCGTAGCCTCACTCCTGATCGGAATATACCTCTGCAACATAAGACGTTGCAGCCATGTAGGTCAGCTTTTGGAATAAGCTGGCAAGTCATGAAGAATAACAATAATAAAGTTACTACACTATATGCATTTTGGCTGTGGAGCTCTAAGTTTCATCATTTTGCGTAAAGCCAATTTTATCCTACTACAGTGGACTTGTTTGCAAATTACTACAAATTGTTGGTAGTTATTGAGATGGTTCCGCCAACCAATATCTCGTTCCCAAATTATTAAGTCATAAACCCCTCAAATTAATTCATTAGTTTCAGTGTTGAGAATTCCGAATACTTCCAAGTTCCAGAGGCTCAAATGTCCGTAACCGGGGACACGGCTAATCGATTAGATCTTTAAACTCTGCAGAGGTTTGCGCACTTTCCCCGCAAGAATCATTCCCTCCTTTTAAAGTCTTCGCACTTCATGGTGTTTGAAGACGGGACGAATGAAACAGGGTCTTCCGAAGAGTTCTTCTGGCTACTGCCGGTACCCATCCAATCCTACCGTTCTTCTACATCTCGTAGTACCGTCCAGCCAGCGTCACTACTAGGGTCAACCCAGCCAGAGCCCATAATGGCTTGCGGCTGCACAGGTAAGCTTCCGGTCATGGGGCATCCATCCTTCTCTTCGTGGCTGGGTGAAGCTTTCCGCAGGATGTCATGGCGCTTCTCCATGCATCCCGGCCACCACTGGGTGCTCCAGGGTGCCCGTCAACCGTCCTCCACCCAGTAGTGATTTTCCGAAGTCCTTCTTGATCATTGTAGTTCATGGGGTTGTCATCATCATTGACTCTCACATCTTGCTTATGAATTTCACTCAACCCAAAACCCGTCTACGAGCATAGCAAAATAAACTACTTCGTCCCGGGGTCATGGTAACAAGGGGATTGGTTCATCCTACCACATGATACTACTCAAGTTTAATGACTTCAAGATTTCACTACTGCATGCGTGGTGGAGTGGTGACAATTCTAATGCACAAAAACATAGGTATAGAAATAACATGATCAAGACTTGCCTTGCTGATGATCCTCGTAAGTTAAAGAGTCGTAGTAGCAAGCTTCGCACT
The DNA here is from genome assembly GCF_018294505.1 of Triticum aestivum. Lineage (NCBI taxonomy): Eukaryota > Viridiplantae > Streptophyta > Magnoliopsida > Poales > Poaceae > Triticum > Triticum aestivum. The sequence continues at coordinate 417,627,083 of NC_057804.1, forward strand.
CCGGAAACTCTACCGAGACAAACAATGAACACAATAAGCAAAACAATAGGATCACATAACACAACATAACAAAAGTAACCTAACACAACAAAGCAACCAAAACCAAAACCAAAGGAAAACTCAAAGAAAAATCACTCAAAGTTTCCCTACTTCAACCATAGCAAAAAAAAATAGTTTTTATATAATAAAAATTCCTTAATATAACCTAATCATGGTTTTAAGTTAACTTAACAGAAAAGGTTTCACTAAGCAACTAGGAGCAAAAAGAATTAATTAAAAAGCTATTATAAAACTCATTTTAGGTCTAATCCAATTTCTATTAAGAAAATAATTTAAAAACTTTTATTAATTATATATAAAAGTTCAACTATTAGGATGACAGAAACTAACCTAGAATAACTAATCACAAGTTAAAAATAAATTAATTTACTAATTAATTTAATAGGAAAACAGGAACTAGTTAATTAATTAGGATTAATAGGATTCTGCTTTAAACTAATTATTTATTAATCCTAAAATACCAAAGTTAATTTCTAGGGTTTGGCAATGACAAAATAAAGTTGGGTCAAAAGGAATCATGCAAAAATAATTTTTCTAACTAAAGTTATAGCAGATTTACTATTCTGACTAAAACTAAAATAAAGCCATTTTAATTATTTTTAACATAGCTAAATATATATTCTACAGAAACTATAGAAAATTTGCAATCCAACAAAAAAAGAATCATCTAAAAATATTAAACAGAATAAAAGATATACATTTTTGAAAACAGAAACTATTCGGCTAAAACAGAAAATTCAAACTAAAAAGAAAAAGGCCTAATGGGCCTATACTGTGCACTAGGCGTAACTTAGTCTAAACGGGCCTAGGTTTAAACTAAACGAACCGGCCTAAAAATAGAAACCTAAACTAAAACTAAACCGATCGGAACCGGCCGGTTTTATGAATAAAACCTAACCCTTCGGGGTTTCTAATCCTAGCCCTAGATCTAGGATCGGACGGGGGAGGGCGATGCCGGTGACTTACCGGACTCCGGCGACGGCGGCGGCGGCGGCGAGAGTGCGTCGGGGCGTCCGGGCGTCGGCGAGCTCCGGCGACTCGTCGGGGAGATGCGGACGAGGTCGGGGAGGGGTTCGGTGGTGTTGGGGGTGGTCGGGGAGGACTAGGGCGTCGGCGGCGAGTAAAATGGCGGCGGCGGCGGCTCGGGTTTCCGGCGAGCTCGTGAGGGAGAGGGAGAGGGGGTCCGGCGAGGCTAGGGGGGGAATGGGGTGCGGAGGGGCTAGGCTTTATAGCCTGGGGGTCCGGCGAGCTTCGGAAGGGGATCGGGGCGATCGGGGGATCCCGGATCCTTCGGGATCCGGTCGATCTCCGGCGAGGTCGTGGCGTGGGCGAGGGGTTGGGGAAGACGGGGCGGGTGGAGCTGGGCTGGCCTGGCTCGGCTGGCCTGTTGGCCGAGTGGGCCGGCTGGCTTGGGCCAGGCGGGGAGGGGAGGGGTGCGGCGCTGGCTGGGCCTGGGGTGGCCTGGCTGGCGCCCCGGGGGGTTTTTCTTTATTTTTTTAAATAAAACAAAAACAAAAATAAAACATTATCTATAAATATTTTATATAGGGTATATATATACCAAAATGATCAGGGGAATATTCCCTTTCATTTGAACATTTTTCCAAAGGCAAAATCCAAACTTTATAAAAATCCATTTTTTTCAAATTCAAATAAAATTCAGATTTGAATCCAAATCCTTTGGCATTGTTTCCTCTGATGTTTTTGGAGTGTCATGTTTGCTCCTCTCATACTTTTGATCAAGTATTTATTAGGCTTAGTTTTTGAAATGTTTCCCACATGCCAAAGTTTGAAATTCAAATTCAAAACTCAAAATTCTCTGAAACTTCAAATGGCATTCAATTCAAACAGGATGCATAGGATGCTTAGCTATAATTGTAAAACATTCCAAATAGGAAATTTGGGATGTTACACGTTCCCAATAAGAGTTGCCACGGGACGTATAACTTTGACAAAGGCGATGAAGTCCTGGTCATCAAATACAATACCGTCCTCCTTCCGACTGGGATATCCAAGAGCAAGGTCGGCCGGGTCTAGCTCTGGAAGCCATGCTTTTGCCCGGCTCAATGCGGCTACGACTCTGGCTCTTGCGGATGCCCGCCTTAAATCCTGAATTCGCTGAGGTAGCACAGCGAGATGCTTCAGCATGTCCTGTAAGAGGCGGGGAGGGGTGTTTGATAAGGCTACAACGGCTAAGGCACGTTGTGACCCGGAGTACAGCTGTTCCACTAAGGTGTAAACTGCTTTAAGCTTGATCAGCATGTTTTGCTTAAGGTTGGTACTCCAGGGGCCTGTGTGTGCACAAGCATAACAGTCAGCCGGAAGTAATTATTACAATAGTCATTGTAAGGTTACAATGTTTGAGGTTTTGCACAGTAACTTACCAAAGATGGCTGAGACCATTTGAGATATCTGCCGTTTTAAGTCGGACAGCTCGGTTGTTGCTTCTGCAAGAGATGCTTCTGCTGTCTCGGCCCGAGTCACCAGTGAAGCCTTCTCATCAACCCAAGCTTTCTTCTCTGACTCAAAATTTTTCTTCAACTTCTCATTTTCAGAGACACTGAATTCAAATTTGGAGTTGGCCTTCTGAGTTTCAAGTTCTTGAGTTTTCAGACGACTCTTCAGGACAGCAAGCTCCGATTCAAATTGACTTATGGTGGCCTGCATTGACACCAGGTTATGGTAAGGATCATAGTTAGGTAACATTCAAGTCCCAAGCACTTTACAAGCAAAGATACTTGGCACTTGGGGGCTAATGTATGCTGAAGAATTTTAAACCTATCATACCGGGTCACACATATTAAGTCTCAAGCACTTTACAAGTAAAGATACTTGACCCTTGGGGGCTAATGTATATTGCAAATTTAAAACTATCATGTTATAACCGGGTTAAATATATTCTCTTTGAAACGGATAAACTAACAAGTAAAGCAGATTTTTAAGTCTACAACATATTTATTCATAAGCAATAGACTTGGGGACTGGTACAGTATGTAAGATTCAGGTAAATAGTATAAGTTATACCTCAGATTTGTGCTGTATTTGTTTTACCACGTCAATTTCCAGGTCACGGCTATTATGCACTTGATTCAGATAGCCCGAGACTATATCACCAATGCTTAAGTCAGTATAATCAGTAATGTCCTGCTTGGCTTTTCGGCGTTCGATAAGTTCTTCCTTGGCAGTACATTTGGCAAGGACGGTAGGCCGCCCTGGTTCAACAAACTGGGACCTCACAATCTCAACTTCTGGGTCATTTGTCTTGACCGGGCTAGGAGTCTCCGGGTTATCAGAACTGTTGAGAGTATCTTCGGCGGGCGGATCAAAGGTTGGCACTAGAATATCAGAAGCCGGTTCAGGCGGCGGCTGATGGGTAGAGCTGTCTAGAGCAGATGTATTAATCACCGGTTCAGTTACAATCGGGTCTTGGGACGGCTTATTCTTCTTTGCCCTCTTGCTGGGTTTCACTTGCATGCTGTTAACAAAGGCGGAAGGATGAATACTAAAGCATGGGTCAAGTAAAGCTCAAGGTACATAAGGTTACATTACCCGGGAGCAGTTTTGAAAGCCGGCAAGTTTTATTGCATGGATTCGTCGGAAGAAGGAGAGGTATCCTGATAATTGGAGTCAGACGAATTGAGAGGTTGACGAATTAAGCCCACTAAAGGTAAAACAGAACGTAAATCAGAGATAACCTCAGTCCGACGCTTCCTGGTTATGTCAGGTAAGCCGGAAGAGAGTTCTGCATCCTTGTTGTTCCGGGTCTACCTCCGGTTCTCAAGCTGTTGTTGCTTCAAAAGAAATTGAGGATCTTGATAAGCAAGAGGATGTGAAAATCTTACTTTTCGGGTCACCCTTCGGATCTTTTGCTTTGGCAAAGGCTCTGAGTCGGACGAGATTATAGTTACCTCTTCATCGGCTGCTTGACTGTTCCCCGTATCCTCCTGAAGGGATAGAATCTCAGACAGGTAATGACAAGGGAATTAAGAAAATTTAAAGATTACCTCTTCATCATCCGAAGAACTATCATCCAATTTGAGTAAGTTGGAGGCGCTGGGTTTCTTCTTCTTTGAGGTTCCCGTCTTGGCGGCTTTCCTTTCGGTTTTCTTGGTCGTCCTGGCTTGTTTGGCAGCCTCATGGTCATATTTGACCTTCCAGAAGTTATCATCGGCCTGTGGAAAAGGATAAGGAATTATGAGTATAAAAAATATAATATAGCAAAGATTATTTATTAAGATTGATAACTTAATGCAGGGGCCGGGTTCTTCTTGCAAAAGGGAAGTAAGCCGAAGGTGTTACTCGTCATAGTGCCCTCCTTCAGCAGTGACTGGGTCATAGCATCCACCACATCATCTGGTAAGTCGTCAGGACTATGGCGTAACGGGTCATCCTTTTCGCCTGTGTAAGTACACATTAAGACGGAACGGCGGCTTAATGGAAGTACTCGCCAAGTGACCCAGACTCGGACCAGATCGATGCCATTTAAACCGTTTCCCAAGAGAGCTTTGATCTTCTTGATGGTGGGATTGAGAGGCAGACGTTCAACGGCCATCAGTTTGTCTATTAGCGGATGGTTGGACTCAAGGCGCAGGGCGCGAAAGCCGGGCAGAGGCTTCTCATCAGCCGGAGAAGTGTCCTGACAGTAGAACCACATTTGGTTCCAAGATTTTGGGTGACTCGGCAGCTCAGCATAAGGAAAAAGGCAGTCTCTCCGTCGCTGGATCGAGATGCCGCCAAGCTCAAGACTGGGCCCGTTGGCACGTTCATTTTGCCGGTTCAAGTAGAAAAGTTCCCTGAACAATAGCAGACTTGGCTCTTCTCCCAGGTACACCTCGCAGAAGACTTGAAAATTGCAAATATTTGACACGGAATTGGGTCCGATGTCTTGAGGTCTAAGGTCAAAGAAATTCAAAACCTCCCTGAAGAATTTTGAGCCGGGAGGAGCAAATCCCCGGCTCATATGATCCGTAAAAATTATTACCTCCCCTTCTTTGGGTTGAGGCCTCTCTTCAGACGGGTCAGGGGCACGATAAGACATGACCTCCTTTTTTGGCAGGTGGCCAGATTTCATGAACTCAGCCAGTTTACTCTTGGTAACTATGGATGGGACCCAATTGCAGGTCACAGGGGCCTTGGCAGCCTTAAGAGCCATGACAACAATTGGCCTATGACAAAATAAGAAGATCCGGTTCAATTTTAAACCGGAAGAAATATCTTAAATTATTCAAGGTGGCGGCTTAATAAGGGGCCTAATGATATAAGGATAACTACGCAACGGTATTTAAGCCGCCACACCTAACAGAAGCAGTTCCAACTTCTTAAGGTCACGAGGAGCAAGTAAGGTTCACAGTTGTGTGGAAGAGTATTTGATAGAAGTAGTTTTTCGGGTGATACAAACAGGTTTCATAACCTGCTATTGATATTTGAGATCAAAAAATGACATTGACAAGATAATTTTCTAGACCTAAAACTGATGCAGATGAAGTTCAAGAGCTCGAATGGGACCTCTGTGTAACAGAAAGGGATCTATCTACGTCCAAAGTAGGTGCGGAAAACCTATCATATCGGTTTCTACCATCTCTAAAGATCAAGGAAAGCGGGGGTAATGGAATCCATGAAAGGGAACTGCTAAACAGTGAAGAACGCAAGAACTCGAAGGTCTTAATGTGGATCTAAGAGGCAGGAAAAAGGGGACTTACGGATGCAGGGTTGCAGCAGAAGATTGTCGCATTATTCTGGTCAAACCAGGTTGATGCAGCGGCCAGAGTTGGTGAAGACGAGATCTGCGACGGCGGCGGCGGCAGAGCTCGAGCGACAGAGAAGCAGCGAGAGGAAGAAGACGACTGGAAGGAGGAGAATGGGAAGACCTAGGTCGTGCCTATTTATAAGGAAAGGAAAACTAAGACGAGCGAGAAACAAGGAGACGGCACGAGAAATGAGGAGATAAGAATTATTATCCAGCGGCCCTAACGCCTCGATTCTCGAGATGGTCAGTAAAGGCAGAGATCCGTTGGAAGATATGACGGAGTAAAAATAAGTTTTATTGAAGATGATGTCACGGTGATTTAATTCGGATCCAGATGATGACGTCACGGCGGGTTAAAATTTTTGCGCAGACAAAAGACTTAAGGACAGTTCCATAAGGTATTTTAAGATTGACATGAACAGGTTCAAATCAATCTGGGGCCTAATGTTGGGGATATAACTATTTGTGTAAGCCGCCCAGGAGGGGCCGGGTTACGCAAAGAGGACTCACTAGAAAGAAGCCCAAGACCGAAGCATGAAGATGGCGGTTCATAGAGGGCTTAAGGCCCATAGGCGACTTAAGGCCCGTTGTAGTAAACCGCCACAGTAATATGACTTGTATCATAAGGTAGACTTAACTAGTCACCGAGCCGGACACTGTTTATAAGCCGTCCGGGACTCTGTAAGCCGCAGGGCATCAACCCGTGTATATAAGGGGACGACCTGCTGGCGGCTTAGGGCAAGAAACAACTCATCAAGAGCCGGGCATAGCATATCTCGCTCCCTGGTCATCGAAACATCAATACCAACCCAACTAGACGTAGGCCTTACCTTCACCGTAAGGGGCCGAACTAGTATAAAACCTCTTGTGTCCCTTGTCCCGATTAACCCCTTCAAGCTTCCTAGTTGCAATGGCTCCACAACTAAGTCCTTTCATGAGGACATCTGACATGACAATTCCACGACAAATACACTCACCCAAATCACGTCTACGAGCATAGCATAGCAATCTTGAGCATAACGTAGAAGTAACTCCCAAAGGTTTGATAATAAAAGGGCAATATCTTCTACCACATCATCTACTTCCCAATACCCACACGTTATATCAGATCCTAACCATGCAATGTTTGAGGATTGAATTAATGCATAAAAACGGGGTAATAAAGGGATATGATCAAAGTGTTACTTGCCTTGCTGATGATCCGCAAAACCTAGAGACTCGTAGTAGCACCCTTCGCACTCCGGGAATTATATCGCAAACAAAAAATAACATACACAAGCACTCAAACTAGAAGCACGGGTAAAACTCAAATAAGAAGGTCTAACCAGAAAGTTCAACTGAAGAACTCCGGTTTGCAAAAAAATCAAATCAAACGGAGCAACGAAACTCAAACTACGAAAGAAACAAGATTGATTTACTAATCTGGACTAAGTCAAATTTTACAGTACCAAAATCTTGTTCTAGTTGGTTAAACAGAAAGAGGGCTTCGAGACAAATATCTAGGCGCTTGTTTCATCTGATTCAGATAAACGAGCGAAAAGATAAACTAAAACGAAGACCAGGGCAGGAATCGCGATCGAAAATAATCGCGGAAAAACCCTGGAAATAAAACGAGATGAACAGGCTAACGAATGAACGTTCACTGTCTGCGTCTAACTGACGAACAACATTTGTTAAAACGAACGTATGGACGAACGTCCGCTAATTAACTAAACCGAAAAAACCGAACCGATCTAAAAAAACTAGATCTAGGGTTTTAAAAAAAGCGAGCGGTTTTTCCGGGAAAAACCGGGACAGCGGCGGCGGCTACCTCGGTGAGGTTGGCGGTGGCGGCGGCGACTCCGGCGGTGGGATCGGGGCGGTGGCGGCGACTCCGGCAGTGGGGCGGGCTTCGACCTTATAAAGTCCGGACGGGCGAGTGTCCAGGTCGGGCACGACCCGTTAGGTCGGTGCACTTTAAAAAAAAATAAAACTAACGCGAAAAAACTAACAGAAGAAATACTAAACGAAGTCCAAAAATCCTGAAATAAATTTACATGATCTTCTAATAATATTGCACACAAAGTGAACATTTATTTGGGCCACTAATGCAATTTTGAAAAATGCAATTTTTTTCCTGAGTCAAATAAAATAGCAATAAAAGTCCAAATAAAATTCTTATTTGATTTTTTTCCTCCAATATTTCTTTTATTTTTGGAGAAGTCATTTTATCCCCTCTCTTTTATTTTAATATTGGAAATATTCGGAGACAAAAATGATTACAACCAAAATGATCCTCTTTTCAATATTTGAGAAAATTCAAATATGAAAATAAACGAAATCCCCAACTCTCTCCGTGGGTCCTTGAGTTGCTTAGAATTTCTAGGATCAACCAAAATGCAATAAAATATGATATGCAATGTTGATCTATGTATAACATTCTAAATTGAAAATTTGGGATGTTTCAAACCTACCCTCCTTAAGATGAATCTCGCCCTCGAGATTCGGGTTGGCTAGAAAATAGGTGCGGGTGGTCCTTCTGGAGGTCTTCCTCTTGTTCCCAGGTGGCTTCATCCTTGGTATGGTGGCTCCACTAAACTTTGCAGAACTTGATAACCTTACTGCGTGTGACTCGGCTGGCAAACTCGAGAATCTTCACTGGTTTCTCCTTGTAGGTCAAATCACTATCCAGCTGAATCGCTTCCAGTGGCACAGTTTTTATAAAGGAATATCGGCCATCTCTGCATGGCACTTCTTCAACTGGGAAACATGAAACACATCGTGAACTCCTGACAATCCTTCTGTCAATTCCAACTTGTAAGCAACTTCTCCCATACGATGCAAAACTTTGTATGGTCCCACAAAACGTGGTGCTAACTTTCCCTTAACTCCAAAATGCTTAACTCCTCGAAGTGGGGACACACGAAGATATACTCTGTCTCCGACTTCGTAAACTGTCTCCTTGCGTTTAGCATCCGCATAGCTCTTCTGCCTGGAAACGAAGATATACACGAAGATATACTGCTATTCCTTCTCCGGATATAACATGTCCGAGGAATCCAACTTCCTTCAACCAAAACCCACACATGCTGAACTTGGCATATAACTGATGTTCCCTGAGCTTCTCAAGAACCAAACGCAAATGTTCCTTATGCTCCTCTTCATTCTTCGAGTTGACCAATATATCATCAATGAACACTACGACGAACTTATCCAAAAACTACATAAATACCTTGTTCATCATGTTCATGAAATAGGCAGGCGCATTTGTCAGACCAAATGACATAACGGTACTCATATAGCCTATACCTTGTGGTAAAAGCTGTCTTAGGTATATCCTGCTCTCTAATCTTCAACTGATGGTATCCTGATCGCAGATTGATCTTGGAAAATACCTTAGCTCCTTGCAACTTATCAAACAAATCATTGATCATCGACAGTGGGTACTTGTTCTTGATCGTCACTTCATTCAACGCACGATAATCAACAACCATCCTTAATGATCCATCCTTATTCTCCATTAGAAGTACTGGGGATCCCCAAGGTGATGAACTTGGGCGAATATAACCTTTTGTCGAATGTTGGGTTCCGGCAGACCCTTAAGGTTCAAACTCTGGGGTGCGCGCGAAGATCTTCCCTCAACCGATCCATGTTCGATCGCCTCGCGAGAATCTAAGCTAAACGATGAACAACACGAGGGATACAAGATTTATACTGGTTCGGGCCACCGTTGTGGTGTAATACCCTACTCCAGTGTGTGGTGTGGTGGATTGCCTCAGGGGCTGATGATGAACAGTACATGGAAAAACTGCCTCGCGAGGAGTGTTCTTAAGCTGGTGCAATGAATTGCTGGAGTGAGTTCAATCGCCTATCGATCTAATGAGCACTCGATGAGATGATCTCCCTCTCCTCTGTGGTGGCTAGTCCTATTTATAGAGGCCCTGGTCCTCTTCCCAAATATTGAGCGGGAAGGGCGCCAACAACGGCCATTTTGAAGGGGAACATCTAATACAAGTTATCCTGTCTAAAGTTGGTCTTCGGCTGCCAAAGGCACTGGTGATGATGCCGTCTTGGGCTCCACGGTGACCTCCATCCTGCCTCTCTGCCGGTCTTGGTCTCGTTGCACTGAAATGGCAACCTTTGCCTGATGCCTCGGTACTCCATGCCTGCGCTTGCCCCCTTTGCACCAAAGAGGAAACAAGGACACTGCACAGGCTGGCGCCCGCCTGGCGCCCGCCTGGTCTCGATCGTTATGGCTTGCGTCACGAGCACCTCGCGAGGTACCCTGCCTTGATCTCTCCGCCTCCTCGCGAGCCTGCCTGGTGAGGCCGTTCCTTTGGAAGTCGTGTGTCGTCCGCCCCGCGAGGCTTGGCCCCTCGCGAGGGTCTTGAGTCTTGTGCTGATGAAGATGGGTCGTACTGGGCCACTGCTTGAGCCACGCCGCAGGCCACAAGCAGGCAAGTCTGGGGACCCGCATTCCTAGAATGCCGACAGTAGCCCCCGGGCCCAAGGCGCGCTCGGACTTGGCTTAGTGGAGAAGTGAAGGGGCAAGTGTGGAGCGCCACGGGCCCCATCAGCCTGTGGCCTTGGGCGCCGCATGGTGGTTGATTGGACGTGGGCGCCTCCGCTTCCCCATGCTGCCTCGGCAACTGCTCGACTTGATAAGTCCCTGCATGCAGAAATGAGTCATGATTACCTATGATCGTGGAGGCAGACGGTTGGCCTCCTCCGGACTATAAGTACGGACGGGCGAGAGCCCCCGCAGTCCATCTCTTCCTGCTTCTCTCCTTCTTCTTCTTGCTCGCCCTTGCTCCACTCTACGCCAATGGTGCCGATCCATCGGTTTTCAGCGGAAGAGAAGGGGAAGGCCCCCCGAGAGGGTCCCGACCCGCTTCCGCCGAAGAAGCGGCCTATCCCCGGCTGCTGCGACGTGGTCGCATGGCAGGAGACGTCGAGGCCCTGGTATGAGCGGCCGTTGCCTGGGTTTCCGCTGCCCTTGTATGCCCGAATCGAGGGCCCTGGAGAAGAAGATGCCAAGCGACACCACCAGCGACGCCGCCGAGTCACGGCGGTGCGCGTCGTCACCCCTGGAGTCCATGCCGAGGGCTCTTCTCGCGAGCTTGTGCTTCACGCCGCTATGCCTCCACGCTCTTGGATTCACCTTCCTCCCTCCTTCACCTTCGAGATGCCGCCGAGGGGGCCTCTGGAGCTCTGGCTGCAGCATGCCAACTGCAGCACCCTCGCGACCGGAGCGGAGGTCGAGGTTATCGCTCCGGGCAAGGTCTACATGACCCGGGGTTGGGGCGAGATCGCCCGGATCTGCCGGATAGGGTGTGCCCTCGTAATTCATCTTGAATACGATGGTGCCTCCTTGATGTTCTTCAAGGTCTTCGATGCAAAAGGATGCCGACTGGAGTGTTGCCCCAAGGAAGGCGGCCGGGGCATCGAAGTGGCGAGGACCAGGCCTGCCAACCGCTTTCCCAGCAGCTCCTCTGGTAGCAGCGGAGAAGCCGGAGGGTCCAACGACTCTCCCGAGCTTCAGTGACTCCGGAGACGAGCGATGACAGCTATGAGCCCCCGAGCTCGCATCGCGCTCGGAGCAGGGCAGCTGCATCTAGCTGCCGACGCCGCTGAACTGGATGGGGTTGGCGCCGGTGCTTGGCGGCCCACTGTTGATGATGGCGTCTCCTGCGGAGGCGCGCGTAGTTAGCATTCCTTAGGATTAGCACATTTTGTTCCCTGCGAGGAATCGAAGAAACACCCCCTGGGGGTATGTAAGGCGCCTGCCTTGTCTTTTGTGAATATTATCCTTATTATGAATTGATGCGAGATGCTTGTCCTGTCTCGGCTCGGCTCCCCCTTTCTATCCTCGCGAGGGATTGGTGCTCATTCAGGCTTCAGCCGTCGCTGGTATGCCAGGTCGCGATGCCGTGGTCAAGGCCAGGAGGTGAGCGGCCCAAGGTCCAGTAAGAGCCCCCGAGGCGCGATGCTCAGGAGGTCCCCTTTAGCGCTCAAGCAGCCTCCGCTGGGCAAGAAAGGAAGGCAATGTTGCCATGACAGAGCCACACTAGGCGAGGGTTTAGGGTTGCGTTGATTTAGCTCCTACAGAGGCGTGAATTATCTCATGAGCTTGGAGTCGTTATCCGGCGAGGTGCCTGGCCTGCATGCCGGTAGCTGGGGTGTCGCTGGGTCGGGTCCTCGTGAGCTTCTCCCCTCTTCCCTGCACTCTCCTTCATGCTCTACGTCCTCAGGTCCCGGCCCTCGAGCGAGCTCAGCCGCCGCTGGTATGACAGGTCGCGATGCTGTGGGTCAAGGCCAGGGGGTGAGGGCTGGAGAGCCAGTAAGAGCCCCTGACTTGCGATGCTCAGGCGCTCCCCTTTTAACGCGCGAGCGGATCGGACGGGAGAGAGAGAGAGAGCTCACGACGCCCCCCATGTCATTCCTTAGGTGGATCATGTACACCAACACGAGGAAAACAAGGACTGCCATTACGGTTGCCAGCCAGCCATTGGTTGCTCCGAGGGAGTGATTGAGGCACTAAGGGCCTGGTGAGGTACCGCATTGCAGGGCTGCCGCGGCCAGAGCTCGACCACTCATATTTGTCGACGTTGCAGGGACGGACCCATGCGCAAGCATCGTGCCAAAGCGAGCGGCTCCAAAGGTAGGTGTCAATCGAGCAGGCGATTATCTCAAGCAGGTTAAGCATGAAGAAGCAAATCAACTTGGATAGGTGCAGAGAAAGGCACACGCCACTGGGTCAGGCCCGAGCGGCTTGGGGATGATGCAGCCCGAGGGGCGCCCCTAACAAGGTAAGCTGAAGACATAAGCAAAACGGATATATGTCGCGGGGACAGACCCACACGACTTGGGAATGATGCAGCCCTGAGGGCGCTCCCAGCTGAAATGAAACTTGAAAGAAGTCACCTGATACCATTGCAGAGTGAGTGTCGGAGTAGCTGACGGTGCGTGATGAAGAAGCCAATCCTCACGAGCCCTAGGAGCTCTGAGCTTCGGGAGGCTCGAGAGGTCCGGGCGGCTCGGCGAGGTCCATCTCCATTTCCTCCAGGAGCACATGATGCTTGGCCACCTGAGCTTCCAGAATGCTTCTCATCAGGCGCTGGTGGGCAGTAGCCGCGTTCGGCAAGCTGAAGGGCATGCGAACGTAGCTGTGCGGTGGACCCTCGCAATGTCCCACGCGCGAAGGCTAGAAGCGCTCTTGAGACACGACTCGATTGAGCCCCGGGTAGTCGATGCAGACGCGTAGCCCGCCATCCTCGCCTGGATGGGGAGCTACGCTGGGCAGGCATCGGTTGCCGCGCATGACTCTTGATTCCTGCAACTCCTGAGCAACCTTGGTGATGAACTCCTGAGGGTTGGGCCCTCCTTGCCTTATGCTTTCCTGAGGGAAACGTGCCGTGAAGCACGCCTCCAAGTGGTGCCCGAGCGCCTCCCTCGTGATCTTGGTAAAGTCAGTGGCTCCCCAGGAGAGAGCCCCCGAGCCTTGCCCGAGGAGGGCGCCAGGCGCGCCTCCCTATGCGACAGAGGGTGGCGCCCCTTGGATGGGCGCATGTCCGTATGCGGCGCCTCCGGAGGTGCCTGCCTCCTGAGGCCCTGAGCCAGGTGACATCTTATTCTTCTTGGGGGTTGCTTCAGGAAGGTTTCCACTTTTGCTGTCTGGGTCCTCAATTAACGCGGCTTGGAAGGCGCGCTCAAGAGAGCACACCGCGTCCTTCTCTTCACAGGGGACCGTGATGACTCCGCCACTTCCTGGCACCTTGAGGACATTGTAACCATGGTGAGTCACTGCCATGAACTTGGCCAGGGCTGGATACTGGAGGATGGCATTGTATGGCAGGCGAATGTGGGCGATGTCGAAGTCAATGAGCTCGGTACGATAGTTCTTGTGCTGCCCAAAGGTGGCAGGGAGGCGGACCTGCCCTATCGGGACAGTGGAACCATTAGTGACTCCTGAGAAGGGCTTGGTTGGTTGAAGCTGATCGTATGGCACTTGAAGATTGTTGAGCGTCTCAACGGACAAGACGCTGAGCCCTGCCCCACCGTCGATGAGGGTCCTGGTAACTTGCACATTGCTGATGACTGGGGAACAGAGCATAGGGAGGACACCGTCCGTTGCCGCGCATTTGAGCTGATCCGCTGAGCTGAACGTGATGGCGCACGCAGACCACCTGATGGTGCGCGTGGCCTCAAGCTTGGGGAGGACTGCATTCACTTCGCGAGCAAACTACTTGAAGATGCGCTGAGAGGCTGGGGCCTGAGCACCACCCAAGATGCAAGCGATTGCACGCGACTCCTGGAAGCCCCCAGCCCCCTCGTCCTGATGATGGTCGTCATTCCTTCTTGGTGGTGGTGGCAGAGGAGGAAGTCCTGTGTTGCCTTGCGGGCGATCCTCACGAGGCTGATCCCTCCAAGCCCCCTTGCGAGGCTGGTCCTGCCAGCGTTCCTCGCGAGGTCGGTCGCGCCATCCTTGGCGAGGACCACGGTCGTCCCATCGTCCTCCACCTCTTGCTCCGCCTCGGCCGTAGTCCCGATCGTTACGCTCGGGGCGTCGACCGACACGGCCTTCTCGCACGGCCCTGAGGTCTTGGCATTCGTTGGTGTTGTGGGTATGGAGATCGTGGTACACACAGTACCGGCTGCCCTTGGACGACTCCGGTTGGTCCCTGCTGTGCTTCATGTCCGGCTCTGCTGCGAGCACAGCTGCTCCCTTGCGCTTCACATCCTTGGCCTTGGCTTTCTTCTCTTCTGGGTCTGCTGCTGGGAGCTCGAGAAGGGAGATGCGTCCCTCCTCAACCCTTGCGCACTTGGTGGCCAGGTTGAACAACTCCAGAGACGTACACAGATCTTCGTGGATTGCCAGCTCCTCCTTCATCTTGACGTCACGGACGCCATCAGAGAACGCCAAGATGATGGCCTCCTCAGTCACCTTGGGAATCTTGAGGCGAGCGCTATTGAAGCGCTAGATGTACTTCTGCAAGGTTTCTTCGGGTTGCTGCTTGATGCGGCGCAGGTCACCCATGGCCGGCGGACGGTCACGAGTGCCCTGGAAGTTGGCGATGAAGCGAGTGCGCATCTCGTCCTGGGAGGAGATCATGCCAGGAGGCAAGTTCAGGAGCCAGGTGCGGGCACCGTCCTTGAGTGCCATGGGAAACCAGTTCGCCATGACTTTTTCGTCCCTGTTGGCGGCTTCGATGCCCAGCTCATAGAGCTGTAGGAACTCTGCGGGGTCGACAGTGCCGTTTTAGCGAGGAGGTAGGTCAGGCTTGAACTTTCCTGGCCAGGTGACACTGTGTAGCTTGGTGGTGAAGGTGCGACAGGCTGAAGTGGCCACCAGAGCTCTCTACTGATGCGGGGCTTGCTCCTGGAAGTTCCCGCGCGTTGCTGCCTGGAGCAGCGGGGGGTCTTGACGTGCTGGCGCAGGGATGCGGTCATGGCGCACCGGTGCCGGGAGCATGCGCGCACCTTCTTGGGGATGAGGGATTTCTTGGCAGCTCCTTTCTTGTCGTGCGGGCGCCGGAAACGGTGGATCTCGTCGTGGGGCTGCGTGCCTTGGAGCCAGGGCGCCTTCTTGGTGAGGAGGTGGCGGAGGCACCTCCTGATCTGTGCCACCTGCGTAGGATGGAGGGTGAGGCAGCGAGAGGGACGGCGCAGGGGAGCCCCCTGCGGTGCTGACGAGCTCGGTGATGCGAGCGAGCCACTCCTCATAGAGGTCGTCGACAGGACAGTAGTGCAGGAGCTCATGCACCAGGAGCAACATGGCGTGCACGTCCGTGGGGGCGCGACGAGAGTGGGACGATGAACCAGCTGGAGTCAGTGACGGGGTGGCGGTGTGGCCTTCCCGCCGCACCGAATGATGTAGCAACGAGGCCTGCTGCTCGTTCTCCACCGGGCCGATGGCGGCGTTGGCGGCAGGCAATGGGGAACGACGGGGACACCCGCCGACGGGAGCCGTCTGGGCGAGGCGGGCGGCGAGAGCAGCCCGACGCTCGGCGCGAGCCCGGCGAGCGTCATCCATGGACACGACGGAAGATCGAACGCGAAACGGCGGAAGAAAGATTCCGGCGCACCCCTACCTTGCGCGGTAAATGTCGGATGTTGGGTTCCGTCAGACCCTTAAGGTTCGAACTCTGGGGTGCACGCAAAGATCTTCCCCCTACCGATCCACGTCCGATCGCCTTGCAAGAATCTGAGCTAAACAATGAACAACACGAGGGACACAAGATTTATACTGGTTCAGGCCATCGTTGTGGTGTAATACCCTACTCTAGTGTGTGGTGTGGTGGATTGCCTCAGGGGCTGATGATGAACAGTACAGGGAAGAACTGCCTCACGAGGAGTGTTCTTGAGCTGGTGCAATGAACTGCTGGGGTGAGTTCAATCGCCTATCGATCTAATGAGCACTCGATGAGATGATCTCCCTCTCCTCTATGGTGGCTAGTCCTATTTATAGAGGCCCTGGTCCTCTTCCCAAATATTGAGCGGGAAGGGCGCCAACAACGGCCATTTTGAAGGGGAACATCTAGTACAAGTTATCCTGACTAAAGTTGGTCTTCGGCTACCAAAGGCATTGGTGATGACGCCGTCTTGGGCTCCACGGTGACCTCCATCCTGCCGCTCTGCCGGTCTTGGTCTCGTTGCACTGAAATGGCAACCTTTGCCTGATGCCTCGGTACTCCACGCCCGCGCTTGCCCCCTTTGCACCAAAGAGGAAACAAGGACACTGCGCAGGATGGCGCCCGCCTGGCGCCCGCCTGGCGCCCTCCTGGTCTTGATCGTCATGGCTTGCGTCACAAGCACCTGGTGAGGTACCCTGCCTTGATCTCTCCGCCTCCTCGCGAGCCTGCCTGGTGAGGCCGTTCCTGAGGAAGTCATGTGTCGTCCGCCCCGCGAGGCTTGTCCCCTCGCGAGTGTCTTGAGTCTTGCGCTGATGAAGATGGGCCGTACTGGGCCACCGCTCGAGCCACGCCGCAGGCAGGCAAGTCTGGGGACCCCCGTTCCCAGAACGCAGACACCTTTATCCAGTAACTCCTTAATCTGCTTCTTAATTTCCTCCAAATCCTGTGCTGGCATCCGATACGGTCTCTTTGATATTGGCCTTATGCCTCGCAAAAGCTCAATAAAAAACTCAATGTCTCGATCCGGTGGCATGCATGGCAACTCCTCTAGAAATATGTCAGGGAAATCCTTCACCACTGGTACTTCCTCCTGTACAACTCCTGATAAGGAATTCACTTGAGTCCTCTTCGGCACATGCCGGGATACATACTTAATCCTTCTTCCTTCTGGGGTGGTGAGCGTAATCGACTTACTGGCGCAGTCAATGTTCCTCCATACTTTGATAACCAATCCATGCCTAATATTACATCCAGTCCTCACGACTCCAATATTATTAGGTCTGAGGGGAACACATAGTTACCAATCCTTAATGATAACCAATCACACCATAGGCTGGCCATATACTCTACTTCTGGTGAGGTTACTAACATGGGTGACCTAAGGGCTTGGGTTGGCAACTTATACTTATCCACAAATCCCCTTGATATGTATGTATGCGATGCACCAGTATCAAAAAGAACGATTGCAGTAAATGACTTAACCAAAAACTTACCTATAACTGCATCTGGCTGCTCTTCAACCTCCTCCATGCTAACGTGGTTCACTTGTCCCCTGTTGAAAGGGTTGGGCTTCTTCCCAGAGCTTCCATTTCCATTTCCATTCTTTGCTTCAGAACGCTCTGTGGCGTAATGTCCATTCTTCCTGCACTTGAAACAAGTAATGTAACTTAGATCTTTCTTGGCGGGTGTTGCTGGGTTGGAACGATTCTGGCCGTTGCTTCCTCCATTCCCATTGCCATTCTTGGGGCCACTATGGTTATGCGAACTTCCTCCAATGGAGTTATGGCCTCCATGGTTATGGTGAATGTGTCCTCCTGAGTTCGGGGTAAAGCGAGGTCTCTGATGAGGTCCTGAATTGTACTTCCCTTGTCCATACTTCCTCTTGCGACTGTCTATCTGCTGCTGCTTCCCTTCAATCATGAGAGCTCTATCTACCAACTCCTGGTAGTTGTTGAATGTTGCCACCATCAACTACATGCTCAACTCATCATTCAGTCCTTCCAGAAACTTCTCCTGCTTAGCAGCATTTGTAGCTACGTCATCAGGGGCATAACATGCTAACTTACTAAACTCATCCACATACTGTCCCACTGTGCATCCTCCTTGGCGCAAGTTGCGAAACTCACGCTTCTTCATGTTCATAGCTCCTGCTGAAACATGGGCAGTGTGGAAAGCCTGTTGAAACTGGTCCCATGTAACAGTGTCAATGGGGTAAGTGGCTATGAAATTCTCCCACCATGATGTTGCGGGTCCATCAAGCTGGTGTGCGGCAAAACACACTCTCTCCGCATCTGTGCATCCTGCAGTGGTCAGCTCCCTTCAAATCTTGCGGAGCCAATCATCTACAACTATCGGCTCGGTGCTACTAGAGAACACCAGCGGATTCAACCTTAGGAAACAGGCTAAGTGATCAACATGTGGTGGTGGTGGTGGGTTGTTGTTGTTGTTGTTGTTGTTGTTGTTGTTCCCTTGGTTCTGATTCTGAACTAGTAGTTGCATGAAGGTGTTCTGCTGCTGTATCAATTGAGTGAGCTCCAGTGGGAAAGAAAATCCATTGTCACGTCTCGGAGGCATCTAATAGGTTTAGAAAAGGTGAGAAAACAGAATAGAATGAGGTCTAGAGGGAAAACACTACCCATATGCACATGAGACAAACACAATCATATCACTTCAATCAATTCACACACGGGCATACAATCGGTCTAACTATTGTTACAAAAGTGCTCGGACTATACTATATACATGGGGTATACTACTACTGATATGGTGGTCAACTAGAAGTTTTAATCGGTGGAAGACTCCATGATATCCGCTCCAGCTTCATCAACATAGTCATCATCACTGTCGTCGGGGTCTGAGTCGGTGTCTTCGATGATGATGTAGTCTTCTGAATGAATGTCCTTGGAATCGTCGTCATCTCGTCCTGGCGCGGGGTCTCCCATGAATACTCCTAGCTTCCTCGTCAGGTCGTCATTATTCTCCACTAGTATCATCATTTCCTCCTCATATCCATCGCGTGTAGACTTGAGTTCTTCCTCCAGCTCCGAAATCTTGGTCATTTCCTTCTTCAAATCTATCATGCCTTCGCACATCTGGTTCTCCTGGCGACGAATGTGCTGGTTTAACTCCTGGATGAAAGTTGCAATGGACCTGTCCCTCCTGGTGTTGATCATCTCCCATTGCTCATCTCGGTGCCCACATATCTGGTAGATAGTATCCTTAAGATCCTTGTGGTAAACTTCTCCAATGTGTCCCATGGCGATGTGGGCTGCTATGCTCTTTCCTAGACTCCAGGTTGGTGCATCAAAGGAAAACACTATGGGCTCAGTGACTGGCATGAACGTCCTTCCTGGAACTTGAACTCGAATCATCCAACACTCCTCTTCTGGTAAAGTGGCGATGTAGGTCCCGGTGAAGCTTGGTATTCCAATGTTCAGGTACCTAGTAACTTCCTTCAAGTGTCGTCCAAAAGGTGTATCTTCATCCAGCTGTGTAAACTTGCTCCTTGAGTCCGCCATCCTATAGAGTGGAAAAGGGGAGAGGAGTCAGAAATGAGTAGAGAAAAGTGACCTATGGTTTATCTTAGTGGTTGTGTCCAACAGTCAGTGTGTGCTCTGATACCATCTTGTAGCGACCAGACCTCAAACAGTCTAGTCTCTGTGCATCAGTGTCATCCCTGGATCGGTAATGCTGACACACACAATACTTGAGGATTTATAACAGAGTTTCAATCACACACTTATTACATCGAATGTCTCAAAAGAGAACTTATTACAATAATATGGCTTAAGGCCATCTAAATAGGACAACGGCGGAAGGCTTGGAAGATAAAGTGAGTCCATCAACTCCAATGACATAGCTGAGTGAATGACAACGACCTATGGCACCTTACTCGTCATCTGAAAAGTCTGCAACATGATATGTTGCAGCCCAAAACGGGTCAGCACATGGAATATGCTGGCAATGTAACACATAGAGTAATGAACAGAATCAATGCTATCACTACATGCATATATGGCTAGTGGAAAGCTCTATAGTTACAATTTTGCATAAAGCCAATTTTTTCCTACATCAAAGGAATAAATTTTATTTACCTATCATGATGGTTGTTAAACATTGAGAAGGTTCCTCCAACTCAATCCCATTTAAACAATATCATTAAACCCAATCAAATTAATTTAGAGTGATGAGATCAACATGATAATCCAAGAACCAGATACTCAAGATGTCCATAACCGGGGACACAACTAACCATGATTAGTTTGTACACCCTACAGAGGTTTGCACACTTTTCCCCACAAGACTCGATCTCATCCATTGGATTTCTCGCACTACATGATGTTTGAGAAACGGATGACCGACACACAGTCTTTCACAAGCATTAACTCTTTACTCTGGGTAGACACTACCACCTACATCCCCTACATCTGCTAGTCTACCACTGAAAGAGGTCACACAACATACTCAACTATGCCAGAGCCCATAATGGCTTGTACCTGCACATGGAAGTTTCTAGCATGAATAATCTTATGATCCTTTGAGCCTGGGTGGCGAATCGTAGGATGATCACACGGGTACTCCGGGATATCCTAGGATAGCACTGGATTCTCCAGGTGCCCTGACAACCACTGGGTACTCTAGGGTGCGTCAACCAATCCACCCAGATGTGTATTTAAGTAGCCACCTTAAGTTAACCATTAATTAGCAATACTCACATGTGTCATGGATACACTCACCCAAATCACGTCTATGAGCATAACACAGCAATCCCGAGCATAACGTAGAAGTAACTCCCAAAGTTTGATAATAAAAGGGCAATAGGTTCTACCTCATCATCTACTTCCCAATACCCACATGTTATATCAGATCCTAACCATGCAATGTTTGAGGATTGAACTAATGCATAAAAATGGGGTAATAAAGGGATATGATCAAAGTGTTACTTGCCTTGCTGATGATCCGCAAAACCTAGAGATTCGTAGTAGCACGCTTCGCACTCCAGGAATTCTATCACAAACAAACAATAACATACATAAGCACTCAAACTAGAAGCATGGGTAAAACTCAAATAAGAAGATCTAACCAGAAAGTTCAACTGAAGAACTCCGGTTTCCAAAAAAAATCAAATCAAACGGAGCAACGAAACTCAAACTACGAAAGAAACAAGATTCATTTACTAATCTGGACTAAGTCAAATTTTACAGTACCAAAATCTTGTTCAAGTTGGTTAAACACAAAGAGGGCTTCGAGACGAAGATCTAGGCGCTTGTTTCATCCGATTCGGATAAACGAGCGAAAAGATAAACTAAAACGAAGATCAGGGCAGAAATCGCGATCGAAAATAATCGCGGAAAAACCCTGGAAAATAAAACGAGACGAACAGGCTAACGAACGAACGTTCGCTGTCTGCGGCTAATTGACCAACGACATTCGTTAAAACAAACGTATGGACGAATGTCCGCTAATTAACTAAACCTGAAAAAAACCGAACCGATCTAAAAAACTAGATCTTGGGTTTTAAAAAAACGCGAGCATTATTTTCGGGAAAAACTGGGACGGCGGCGGCTACCTCGGCGAGGTCGGCGGCGGCGGCGAGATCGAGGCGGTTGATGGCGGCGGGCAGGGCGACGGGGAGGCGACGGCGTTGGCGGCGGCGGTAGCGTGAGTCGACGGTGGTGGTGCAGGGATCGAGGCAGGGCTAGGGTTTTGGGGCGGAGGCGGCTGGGTCGGGCTTCGGCCTTTTAAAGGCCGACCAGGCGAGTGTCTGGGTCGGGCACGACCCGTTAGGTCGGTGCACTTCTTTTTAAATAAAACTGACGTGGAAAAACTAACAAAAGAAATACTAAACCGAGTCCAAAAATCCTAAAATAAATTTTCACGGTCCTCTAATAATATTGCGGAGAAAGTGAACATTTATTTGGGACACTAATGCAATTTGGAAAAACGCATTTTTTTTCCTAATTCAAATAAAATAGCAATAAAAGTCCAAATAAATTTCTTATTTGATTTTAATATTTTTCCTCCAATATTTCTTTTATTTTTGGAGAAGTCATTTTATCCCTTCTCTTTTATTTTAATATTGGACATATTCGGAGACAAAAATGATTAAAACCAAAATGATCCTCTTTTCAATATTTGAGAAAATTCAAATATGAAAATAAACGAAATCCCCAACTCTCTCTGTGGGTCCTTGAGGCGCTTAAAATTTCTAGGATCATCCAAAATGCAATAAAATATGATATGCAATGTTGATCTATGTATAACATTCCAAATTGAAAATTTGGGATGTTACAAGGAGTCACACGAATCACTTTAAGATCTTCATCATTATTATCACAAGAAATAGAAGAACACACTTTTACAAACAAATCTCGCTTAGCACGCATTCTAGCGGTTCTCTCTTTACATTCACCCATAGAAATTTTAATAGCTTTAAGAGATTCATTAATATCATGCTTGGGTGGCATACATCTCATGTTCAAAGAATCAATCTCAAGAGAAATCTTATCAATGTTTCTAGCCAAATCATCAATCTTAAGCAATTTTTCTTCTACCATAGCATTGAAATTCTTTTGAGAATTAATGAAATCTTTAATATTATTCTAAAGATCAGAGGGTATTTTATTATAATTCCATAAGATTGTTGTAGGAGTTACCATAATTATTAGAGGAATTACTAGGAAATGGTCTAGGGTTGAAATTACCTACGCGTTATTACCAGAATTGTTCCTACCAACAAAATTCACATCCATAGATTCATTATTATTCTCAATCAAAGTGGACAAAGGCATATAACTAGGATCAATAAGAGCACTCTTACTAGCAAACAATTTCATAAGTTCATCCATCTTTCCACTCAAAGTATTAATTTCTTCAATCACATGCACTTTTTTACTAGTGGAAGATCTTTCGGTATGCCATTGAGAGTAATTTGCCATAATATTATCTAGGGGTTTGGTAGCTTCTCCTAATGTAATTTCCATAAAAGTACTTCCCGCAGTGGAATCTAAAAGATTTCTAGATGAAAAATTCAATCCACCATAAAAAATATGTATGATCATCCATAAACTTAAACCATCAGTAGGGCAATTTCTTATCATCAATTTCATCCTCTCCCAAGATTGTGCAACATGTTCATGATCAAATTGCTTAAAATTCATTATATCATTCCTAAGGGATATGATCTTAGCGGGAGGAAAATACTTGGAAATAAAAGGATCTTTACACTTATTCCATGAATCAATAATATTTTTAGGCAAAGATGAAAACCGAGTTTTAGCATGATCTCGTAGTGAGAACGGAAATAGTTATAATTTAACAATATCATTATCCACTTCTTTTTTATTTTTTATATCACACAACTCAATGAAAGTATTTAGATGGGATGCGGCATCTTCATTAGGACTATCGGAAAATTGTTCTTCAATAACAAGATTCAGCAAAGTGACATTAATTTCATAAGATTCTACACTTGTGGCGGGAGCAATCAGAGTACTAATAAAATCATTATTATTAGTGTTGGAAAATTCACACAACTTGGTGTTTTCTTGAGACATCATGACAAACCAAGCAATCTAGCACACAAGCAAACGAAAAGCAACTGAAAAGACGAACGAAAAAGGCGAAAAGGCAAATATTTTTGTATTTTTCTGAAAATGTTTTAGAAGTGGGGGAGAGGAAAACAAGAGGAAAATGGCAAATAATGTAAGTGCAAGATATGAGAGTTTATCATAGGTACTTGGTAGGCTTGATGTAGAACCTCCCCGGCAATGGCGCTAGAAATTCTTCCTGCTACTTCTTGAGCTTGCGTTGATTTTTCCCTTGAAGAGGAAAGGGTGATGCAGCAAAGTAGACATAAGTATTTCCCTGAGTTAAAAACAAAAGTATCAATCTAGTAGGAGGCACAAGAAAGTCTCCAATATATGCACCTGCACAAACTAACAAACACTTGCACACAACGCGTAATAGGAGCTGTCAATCCCTTCACTGTCACGAACAAGAGTGAGATCTAACAGAGATAGGTATAAAAGATAAATAAAATAGCAACCTAAAGTAAATATAAATAAAGTGCAACAAGAAATTTTTGGGTTTTTTTGGTTTATAGATTTGAAAATATATAATGGAAAATAGACCTAGGGGCCATAGATTTCACTAGAGGCTTCTCTCTTGAAAGAAAATACACGGCGGGTAAACAAATTACTGTTGAGCAACTAATAGAAAAATGGATAGTTATGACGATATCTAAGGCAATGATCATGAATATAGGCATCACGTCCATGACAAGTAGACCGAAACGATTATGCATCTACTACTATTACTCCACACATCGACCGCTATCCATCATGCATGTAGAGTATTAAGTTCATAAGAACGGAGTAATGCCTTAAGTAAGATGACATGATGTAGAGGGATAAACTCAAGCAATATGATATAAACCCCATATTTTTTCCTTGATGGCAACAATGCAATACGTGCCTCGCTACCCCTTCTATCACCGGGTGAGGACACCGCAAGATTGAACCCAAAACTAAGAACCTCTCCCATTGCAAGAGAAACCAATCTAGTTGGCCAAAGCAAACCGATAGTTCAAAGAGAAATACAAAGATATCTTAATCATGCATAATAGCATTCAGAGAAGACTCAAATAATATTCATAGATAATCTAATCATAAGTCCACAATTCACCGGATCTCAAAAAACGCATCGCAAAAGAAGGTTACATCAAATAGATCTCCAATAACATCAAGGAGAACATTGTATTGAAGATCAAAGAGAGCAAAGAAACCATCTAGCTACTAGCTATGGACCCGTAGGTCTGTGGTAAACTACTCATGCTTCACCGGAAGGGCAGCAAGGTTGATGTAGAGGCCCTCCGTGATCGAATTCCCCTCCGGCAGAGTGTCGGAAAAGGCCCCAAGATGGGATCTCATGAGAACAGAGGCTTGCGGCAGTAGAAAAGTATTTTGGTGGACGCTTCTGATGTTTGGGGAATATTTGAGAATATATAGAAGTGGAACTAGGGTTAGGAGACTCCCGAGGGGCCTACAAGCCCTCAAGGCACGCCCCCTAGGGCACGCCCTAGAGGCTTGTGGCCTCCTGGTGACTCTTCTGGCCCTCTCTCCAAGTCATGTAGGTGTCTTCTGGTCCAAGAGAAATCATCATAAATTTTATTCCATTTGGACTCCGTTTGATATTCCTTTTGTAAAACTCAAAAACAAGGAAAAAACAAAATCTGGCACTGGGCTCTGAGTTAATAAGTTAGTCCCAAAAATAATATAAAATAGCATATTAATGCAAATAAAACATCGAAAACAGATAATATAAGAGCATGGAACAATAAAAATTTATATAGTTACATTGGAGACGTATCACCCGCCAGCCACCTTTATGCAAAAACAAGTTGCATGTTAGTCGGTGGAACCAGTCTCATGTTCGTGGATATGTAAGGTTGGTCCGGGCCGCTTCATCCCATAATGTCGCCGAATCAAAATAAGAAGTTGGTGATAAGCAGTATGAACATCACCGTCCACAACTCTTTTGTGTTCTAGAGCATATTATCAACGCATAGACCTAGATCATGATGCCACTGTTGGGGAACGTTGCATGGAAAATAAAAACTATATATGTGCACATGCAAGATCTATCCATGGAGATGCATAGCTACGAAGGGGGAGAGCATCTACATACCCTTGTAGATCGCTAAGTGGAAGCGTTTATCAACATGGTTGATGTAGTCGTACACCTTCATGATCCGTCCCGATCAAGTACCGAATGTATGGCACCTCCGCGTTCAGCTCGATGAGGTCCTCGCCTTCTCGATCCCTCAAGAGAGGCGAAGTAGTAGCTGAGTTCCGGCAACATGACGACATGGTGACGGAGGTGGTGAAACTATCCGCAGGGGTTCGCCATGCACAATAGAGTGGACAGAGGAGGAACTAGAACTAGAGGGAGACGCGGCGCCGCACAGGGCTTGGGGATCATGGTGTTTGTTGCCCCTCTCCCTCCTCTCATATATATAGGTGAGGGGAGGAGGGAAGGCAGCCTAGGGCGCCCCAAGGGGGCCAGCGGCCAGCCCTAGGGCGCCTTCCCTAGGCACCCCCCTTTCCTTCCTATGGGGTGGAGGAGAAGGCAGGAGGGGGCCGGCGGTTCCCTTGCCTTAGGTGTCCCTATCCTTCCCAAGAGGGCCAGCAATCAGGGAGCACTACAAAAAAAATACACTTCCATGATGATACGTGTTTGTCACAGTAGGTCGCGTTTTTTGTCATGCATGTACATCCATGACAATTTTATGACAGAATCAAGATAGTCATACATGTGCTGTCGTAGAAGTGTTCCATGACATTACCAAAATTATCATCACGGAAGTGTCCATTTCCATAACGATAAATCACGCGTCACAGGAGTGCTTTCGGCAAGGGTGACTAACACGTGGCATCCACCGTAACGGAACACCGTTAAGCTATCGGGTCGGGTTTTGGATCCGATAACCCATTAACAGCCCCGACCAATGGGGATTTTCCACGTGTAAAATCATCATTGGCTGGAGGAAACACATGTCGGCTCATCGTTGGGACAGATGTCATCCACTCATTGGACAGAAGGCACCTATGATACGTCGACACATGGCACGGCCCAACAGAGGCCCATTCCTGTGAAAAGGCTGGCAAGTTTGACTTGACAAAAGGTGGCGGGCCGGCCCATGGAAAACCTGTTAACGGCCTATTCGCATATAGCCCATTTACAGCCCGCTAACCCAAGGCCCGTTACGCCCTATCCGAATTAGGCCCAGTAGCATCATCTGGGCCATCCAATATGATTCCAATCCGTTTTCACTTCTGGCCCATGTATGGCCCATGACGTCTTTCGGCCCATATGAGGCCCTTTGTAACTCTTGGCCCATTAACGGCCCGTCATGAAACTGGCCCGTAATGAACAGTGTATCACTTTACACCCATTAACGGCCCGTGCTGAAACTGGCCCGTAATGAACAGTGTATCACTTTATACCCATTAACGGCCCGTTATTCCGTTGGGCCATTTACAGCCCATGTTATCTTTCGGCCTTCTCAGAGCCCATTTATTCTTGGGCTCATTTCCAGCATTCGTTTACTTACGGCCCATTACTGTCATTTTCTGCTTGTGGGCCAAATTCAGCGTGTGGTTACAGTCGGCCCGTTTGTGGTCCGTTAATACGTTGGGCCGTTTTCATAGCATCATCAAATACGGCCTATTAACGATGGCCCGTTATGGTCATCCCATGAATGGACAATTCCAACTCTAGCCCATTTAGGGCCATAATGCGGTCGGTTTGGCCCATGTTTGGCCAATCGATCATACGACCCATATAAGGCCCATTGATGATATGGCCCATAGAAGGCCCATTGTTTCTACGGCCCGTAGAAGGCCCATTGTTTCTACGGCCTATAGAAGGCCCACTATTTTTACGGCCCGTAGGAGGCCCAGTGTCACTACAGTAAATATTAGCCATGGTTATTGTGGCCTAGTTTAAAAAAATAGGTTATTATAGCCACTAGCAAACTGCGGAAAAAGAACTGCAATGACTACAAGAAAACAAATAAACAAGACAACAAGGAAATAAATAAGCAAGCAACTAACCCTAGGCTATCACGGCCATTACACATATTACATTCACTGGGCATCAAAGTTCGCCACCAGTGCAAATATAGGGAACAAAGCAGCATATCATATACATTGGTTGTCAAAGTTGGCGACCAGCGCAAATAAACACCGCAGCAAAACAAATCCAGAACTGAAAGCACTTCAGAAGATCTCAAGAAACAATATCCTGGGTACCCATAATGCTGGCAAGATGCTTAACAAGCTTAGTAACTTTCTCTTGTTTGGTGTTTAAATCCTCCAGCGCTTGCTGTTGCACCAGGAAATATGCATCTGAATTCTATAGGGACTTCCTCAGTCCTTCAGCTTCCTGTCGCAGCACATCTGATCGATGTCTTTCAACTTGAAGTTGAGACTCAAGAAGACGAACTGATTCAGGCAACGAGTTCGAAGAACTTGTGCCAGCAGTAGTGGCCAATAACTCAAACACTACATGAAGACATGACTTTGGGGTTCTCTCACTATCGTCAAGATAGTTTTTATCAGCTTTCTTGGAGACCAACAGGGATGTCTCACTATCTTGAACCTTATCTGCATTACTTCCTTTACCATTGCATAACGCGGCACTGTTCTCCAATATTTTGTCCGCATTCTAGAAGAGAAACAAGCAGACACATCACAGGTTTACCATGTTGTATATGAAACTCATTTTGGTAAATGAGTTCAGTAGTAAAGTGGACATGATAACAGCATGAAACAAACATATATCTATGTACCATGGTCACTTTATGGTCTATATCATTCTAGTTTTTGTTGCCAAATCAAGATAGAGACACAGTTCAAATAATATTTGTTCAAAACAAAGCAGAATAGACAGAATATAAGTGTGGGAAACTATAGAGCAATAACAACACTTTTAATGTGCATGACATGAGAACATAACTGGTTATTCAATTGAAACTGAAATCAACATAGAGCAGGTTACAACAGCAAACCAGTTAAAGAAACATGTTTGAAACATACCTGTTGCGCAATTGGAGTTTCAATTCCATCCTTCAAATTTGAAAATAGTTGGTATGAGTAAATATAGTAATGCAAGAGCAAAGGAGTATGAACCATAGCTACAGAACCTGACCTGAGAAAATCTTGTTCTCCTTTAAGCGTTGAGTTGGGATTCGGAGTGGTGGTCCTCGTGCTTCGGGCACTGCAGTTCCCTTACTAACTGCTCGTGTTTGGGTGCTCTGTGGTGGAGACGGTGCTGTGTCAACTGGAACTGGGTTACTATCTACCGGGTTGGGGTTAGAAGGGGTGTAGCTGGTTCTCTGTCCAACTGGATAGGGGTACAATCTGCGAGGGTCTGGGTTATGTGTGGTGGATCTGGTCCTTGGGCAAGTACAACCGTGGTTCTATCTGCATCAACTGGTAGCACTATCTTTTCTGAAGACCGTGTTGTTACTCCCTTAGATACTGCCATCACCCTCTCCAATTCAAATGGCTGATAAACAAGAAAAATAATTGAAAGTATAGACATTGTATGATAGACAGGTGCAATGGATAGTGGGGAATAAAAGAGGGCATGAAATAATTCATATTTATGTTGTCTAACCAAACAGGATAGCATGACACAATTTCACATATATGATGGCTAACTAACCAGGATAGCATGACACAATTTCACATTATGATGCCTAACTAAAAAAGATGGAAAGACATAGTTCAAAATATGATGACTATGTAAACAGGATGGCATGATATAACTATATAATGTGTTTATTAAATAGGTTGGAATGCCATAATTCACATACATTCACGGATAGAATGCCATAATTCAAAATATGATGACTGTAAACACTAAACAGGATGAGATGATATAACTATATGATGTCTTTATTAAATGGGTTGTCATGCCATAATTCAGATAGATGATGTGTATGTACTATGTAAACATGATGGCATGATATAATTCAAATATATGATTTATATAGTAAGCAAGTAAGCAGATGGCAATCCATATATGATGTAAAAACTAAGCGATGCAAGACAACATGCATGACATGGGTAATATAACCCTGCCAAATTTGAGCATAGACCTCAGGGGGGAAATAGGACTGGTCATCAGTCTCTGAATCCTCCTCCGAGGAGCTCTCTGTAACCAGGAAGATGTCTGCTTCAGGAGGTAGCATTGTCTGCTCTGAATACCTTGTTTTCACTCCAGATACTTCCATCACCGCTTCAAATGGCTGATGCACAGGAAGAGTAGTTGAATATACAAATGTTGTCGACAAATGGAACACGTAATACAAAAAAATGATAGCATGCTATAATTCACATACATGATGATTGGCTAAACAACATGACATTGCATAATTCACATATATAATGCATTTGCAACAAGATAGCATTGTATAATCACATATATAATGTCTTGCAACAAGATGATAATGCATAATTCACATATATGGTAATTAGACACTGAACAGGTGGCATTCACACAAAGCATGTCTAAACTAATCAAATGACATAGCAATGCGAGACACCATACGCATGATATGAGCAACATAACCCTGCCAAGTTAGATCATACACCTTGGGGGGTGGGGAATAGGACTGGTCATCTGTCTTTGAATCCTCCTCTGAGGAGCTATCCGTAACCAGCGAGATATGCGCTTCGTTAGATAGCATAGTCTGCTCTGAAGACCTTGTTTTCACTCCAGAATTTGCCATCACCGTGTCAAATGGCTGATGCACATGAAGAGCAGTTGAACATACTAACATTGTTGACAAATGTAATATGTAACAAAAAAAAGGATGGCCTGATATAACTTACATATAAGATGACTGGCTAAGCAGGATGGCATTATATGATGCCTGGCTAAACAAGATGGCATTGCATAATTCACATAAACGATGAATAAACTAAACATATATCATTCGCACAAAGGATGTCTAAACTAAGCAGATGACATATTTGATGTATAAAGTAAGCAATGCAAGGCACCATATGCATGATATAACCAACATCAGCATGCCAAGTTAGAGTGAAGACCTCAGGGGGTAAATAGGAGTTGTCTTCTCCTTCTGAATCCCCCTCAGAACAGATATCTTCCTCCCGATTACAATCCGAAATGTGTGGAGGGGGGGCTGCCTTTGCGCCTACCATGGAGCGAAGTCTACATGAAATTTTATTGCCACACAAGGCTCGTCTCTTTTTCTCTACATGTTCAGTTCCATTGTTTACAATAACTGTCATGCATATGAAGAAAACATAGTGAGATTATGTAAGGAGTGCATGCAAAAATCGAGAGTGATGGTAGCAACCTATGGATAGATCCAAACCAATAATAGCAGGCAGATAATGGCTTCAGTTAAAAAATACAGATAATGGCTTCTTTACTGTTTGTTTCCCACCCAACATGAAACTCATAGTAGACACCAGAGATTAACCAGATAGTAGATAGATACTATTGGTTGCGGCCCCGATATGTACCCCACAACCATTTAAAATCTCAAGTTTGACCATTAATTTGGAGCTGACTCAGAGTCTAATCGGTGAATAGGATGATAAAGTAGCATGTAATATTAAGTGATGCATAACGTAAGCAGACACGAAAGAGTGTGACCTCTCTTGCGGACCTGTGTAGTCCTCGAGGTCATCTGCTCGGTTGATGATGGTAATGCAGTTTTCATGGCTGCCGGTGGCGGGAAAGAAGATCTGAGGCGACGAAAGACAGTCTGGAGGCCGGATCCCTAATGTGCTGGACCCTTCTGTTGTTGGAGCAGCTAAGCTGGGATGGACGACGGCGCAGCAGGAGCGGAACAAACCACGCAAGGTTTTCTTTGACAACTATCTGTAAGAGAAGTAATTCTGTAAGGGCTCGTTTGAATTGAAGGATTCCAACAATGCAGGGATAGGAAATAGACAGGAATAGGATAGGAATGCACGTGCAGAGAATTTAAAAACACAGGATTTCTGCCAATCTAGGTGTTTGATTCACAACAATTGGAAGATCAAAGGATGCAAAGAATCATGGTGAGATTAAGTCAAACCACTAGAAAATGTACGATTATAATGCTATTATGCTACTATCTCTTAGTCTTGTGCTTCATGAATAGGAATTTGAAAAGGAGGACAAATGAAAATTAAAATTCCTACGTTTTTTTCTTTCAAGGAGACACTAAAGGAACAAATCCTACAGTTTTCCTTTGCTCCATTCCTTTGAACCAAATTCATGAATAGTAGTACCATAGGAAACTTCCCAATTCCTATGTTTTTCATTCACTTTTCCTTTCAAGCACTGGCGATTCTAGTAGGCAGGCTTGAGCAAGGAAAAGCCTACATTAAAAAATGTTTTTGTGCTACTTCTATTACTTTGGACCCAGGCCACTGCCCTACTAGCTCAACTCCCAGGGCCATCGACAAATGCACAGCTCAAACGCGCAGATATAAATAATAATGGCGTTCAAGAGAGTCCATCACGGAAAGCTAAGTTGCCTGGTACCTCACTGCTTGTCATATAGTAGGATAAAATAATCGAATTTCCCGTTACTACGTGTGCTCAGTGGACAATATATATAACATGTAGAGTAAAAAAGAGATGCAACAAGTGTACAACCTCTTTGGCGAAGCCATGTCGATCTCAGCATGATTGGGTTGGCCAGTGAGGATGCTCCGGCTGACTTGGCTATCGGAGGAGGGGAAGAAGATCTTAGGCGTCTGGAGATGGAGCCCAAGGTACTGCTCCGCTGTGATGGAGGGTTTCGTCGTTGGAGCAGCTCTGGTGAGTTGTACGACGCCGAGGCTGAAGCAGGACAAGAGAGACAAGGTTAACCTGAGTGGAATTCTAATAGCATCTCCAATACATGACGTAAAATACATAACCACAAAGTGCTATATGTAAAATACATCAGCCGCTCATCTCTGAAGTTAACTGTCAAAACTGAATTTAACTGTCGAAACTGAACTTAACTGTAGAAACTGAATTTTGCTGTTGAAACTGAATTTTGCTGTCAAAACTGAACGCACTAGCAAGGTGAGGCTACACGTCGGTCGACTAGCTTTTTCATCTCTAGTCAGTCGATTTTGCAGCCATTGGATACGAAATCAAGGGCCTGTGGTTCATCTTCAACCTCCACCCCCCTGAGCCACCAGCCACCACCGGCCAAACAGCAGCCCCCACCGCCCGCGGCCGGCGATGCGCTGATACGTCCATTTTGCATCATGCTTTTATATTTGCATTATGGGCTATTATTACACATTATATCTCAATACTTATGGCTATTCTCTCTTATTTTATAAGGTTTACCATGAAGATGGGGAATGACGGCAGTTGGAATTCTGGCTGGAAAAGGAGCAAACATTGGAAACCTATTCTGCACTGCTCCAAAACTCCTGAAACTCCATGGAACTTATTTTTGGAATTAATAAGAATTATTGAGCGGAAGAAACACCAGAGGGGGCCCACACCCTGGCCAGGAGGGTGGGGGGCGCGCCCACCCCTACTGGGCGCGCCCCTGTCTCCTGGGCCCCCTGGTGGCCCTCCGGTGTCCATCTTCTGCTATATGATGGCTTTGACCATGGAAAAAATCGTGGGCAAGCTTACGGGACGAAACTCCGCTGCCACGAGGCGGAACCTTGGCGGAACCTCTAGAGCTCCGGTAGAGTTGTTCTGCCAGGGAAACTTCCCTCCAGGTGGGGGAAATCATCACCATCGTCATCTCCAACGATCCTCTCATTGGGTGGGGGTCA
The DNA here is from genome assembly GCF_018294505.1 of Triticum aestivum. Lineage (NCBI taxonomy): Eukaryota > Viridiplantae > Streptophyta > Magnoliopsida > Poales > Poaceae > Triticum > Triticum aestivum. The sequence continues at coordinate 417,660,322 of NC_057804.1, forward strand.
ATCTCCATCAACATCTTCACCAGCACCACCTCCTCTCAAAACCCTAGTTCATCTCTTGTATCCAATCTTGTATCAAAACCACAAATTGGTACCTGTGGGTTGCTAGTAGTGTTGATTACTCCTTGTAGTCGATGCTAATTGGTTTACTTGGTGGAAGATCATATGTTCAAATCCTAAATACATATTATTACTCCTCTGATTATGAACATGGATATGCTTTGTGAGTAGTTACGTTTGTTCCTGAGGACATGGGTGAAGTCTTGCTACTAGTAGTCATGTGAATTTGGTATTCGTTCGATATCTTGATGAGATGTATGTTGTCTTTCCTCTAGTGGTGTTATGTGAACATTGACTACATGACACTTCGCCATTATTTGGGCCTAGAGGAAGGCATTGAGAAGTAATAAGTAGATGATGGGTTGCTAGAGTGACAGAAGCTTAAACCCTAGTTTATGCGTTGCTTCGTAAGGGGCTGATTTGGATCCATTTGTCTAATGCTGTGGTTAGGTTTACCTTAATACTTATTTTGTAGTTGCGGACGCTTGCAATAGGGGTTAATCAAAAGTGGAATGCTTGTCCAAGTAAGGGCAATACCCAAGCACCGGTCCACCCACATATCAAATTATCAAAGTACCAAACGCGAATCATATGAGCCTGATGAAAACTAGCTTGACGATAATTCCCATGTGTCCTCGGGAGCTCTTTTCTCATTATAAGAAATTGTCCAGGCTTGTCCTTTGCTACAAAAAGGATTGGGCCACCTTGCTACTCTTTATTTACTTTATTTACTTGTTACTCACTACAATTTATCTTATCACAAAACTATCTGTTACCTACAATTTCAGTGCTTGCAGAGAAAACCTTACTGTAAACCGCTTATCATTTCCTTCTTCTCCTCGTTGGGTATGACACTCTGACTTATCGAAAGGACTACGATAGACCCCCTACACTTGTGGGTCATGAAGACTCTTTTCTGGCACCGTTGCCGAGGAGTGTAGCACTTTTGGTGAGTGGAACTTGGTAAGGAAACATTTATATAGTGTGCTGAAATTTTCTGTCACTTATTACTATGGAAACTAATCCTTTGAGGGGCTTGTTCGGAGTATCTTCACCCCGACTAGAAGAGCAAAGAGTTGCTCCTCAACCTACTGAACCTATTGAAGATATTTACTTTGAGATTCCTTCGAGTATGATAGATAAACTGCTAGCTAATCCATTTGCAGGAGATGGAACATTGCATCCCGATTTACACCTTATCTTTGTGGATGAAGTTGGTGGATTATTTAAGCTTGCAGGTATTCCCGATGATGTTGTAAAAAGGAAGGTCTTCCCTTTATCTTTGAAGGGGTATGCATTGCCATGGTATATGCTATGTGATGATACGAGATCTTGGAATTATAAACGATTGCAGTTGGAATTTCACCAGAAGTTCTATCCTATGCATCTTGTTCATCATGATCGTAATTACATATATAATTTCTGGCCTCGCGAAGGAGAAAGCATCGCTCAAGCTTGGGGGAGGCTTAAGTCAATGTTATATTCATGCCCTAATCATGAGCTCTCTAGAGAAATGATTATTCAAAATTTGTATGCTCGGCTTTCTCTCAATGATCGCAACATGCTCAATACTTCCTGTGCTGGTTCTTATATGCTGAAGACCATTGAATTCAAATGGGACTTATTGGAAAGAATTAAACGCAACTCTGAAGATTGGGGTTCCAACGATGGTAAGGAGTCAGGTATGACACCTAAGTTTGATTGTGTTAAATCTTTTATGAATACCGATGCCTTTCGTGGATTTAGCACTAAATATGGACTTGACTCTGAGATAGTAGCGTCTTTCTGTGACTCTTTTGCTACTCATGTTGATCTCCCTAAGGAGAAGTGGTTTAAATATAATCCTCCCGTGGAAGTAAAAGTAGTTGCACCTATTACAGTTGAAGAAAAGACTGTCACCTATAGTGATCCTATTGTTCCTACTACTTATGGTGAGAAACCTCCTTTTCCTGTTAGGATAAAGGATCATGCTAAAACTTCGACTGTTGTTCGTAAGAGTAATACTAGGACTTATACACCTCCTGAGCAAATCAAAGTTGAACCTAGTATTGCTATGGTTAAAGATCTCTTGGATGATGATTTAGATGGGCATGTTATTTATTTCTATGGTGAGACTGCTAATATTGTTAAACCTGATACTAAGATTCATAGACCTGTTGTAGGCATGCATGTTATTTCTGTTAAAATAGGAGATCATTGTTATCATGGCTTATGTGATATGGGTGCTAGTGCTAGTGCAATACCCTATGATTTATATAAAGAAATTATGCATGATATTGCACCTGTTGAATTGGAAGGTATTGATGTTACTATCAAACTTGCCAATAGAGATAGTATTTCGCCAATTGGGATTGTTAGAGATGTTGAAGTCTTGTGTGGGAAGGTTAAATATCCTGCTGATTTTCTTGTTCTTAGTTCCCCACAAGATGACTTTTGTCCCATTATATTTGGTAGACCCTTCTTGAAGACAGTTAATGCTAAGATTGATTGTGAAAAGGATACTGTTACAATTGGCTTAGAGGGTATGTCTCATGAGTTTAATTTTGCTAAGTTTCATAGACAACCTCGTGATAGGGAATCACCTAGTAAGGATGAGATTATTGGTCTTGCTTCTATTGCCGTGCCTCCTACTGATCCGTTAGAACAATATTTGCTAGACCATGAAAATGATATGTTTATGAAGGAAAGAAGGGAAATAGATGAAGTGTTCCTTAAACATGAACCTATGCTGAAACACAACCTACCAGTTGAAATTCTTGGGGATCCCCCTCCACCCAAGGGTGATCCTGTGTTTGAACTCAAACCATTACATGATAATCTTAAGTTTGCTTATCTTGATGAAAAGAAAATATATCCTGTTATTATTAGTGCTAACCTTTCAGAGCAAGAAGAAGAAAGATTATTGAAAACTCTGAAGAAGCACCGTGCTGCTATTGGATATACTCTGGATGATCTCAAGGGCATTAGTCCCACGTTATGCCAACACAAAATTAATTTGGAGGACAATGCCAAACCAGTTAGAGATCCTCAACGACGATTGAATCCTAAGATGAAAGAAGTGGTAAGAAAGGAGATACTAAAGCTCCTTGAGGCAGGTATAATTTATCCCGTTGCTAATAGTGATTGGGTAAGCCCTATCCATTGTGTGCCTAAAAACGGAGGTATTACTGTCGTTCCAAATGATAAAGATGAATTGATCCCGCAAAGAATTATTACAGGTTATAGGATGGTAATTGATTTCCGTAAATTAAATAAAGCTACTAAGAAAGATCATTACCCTTTACCTTTTATTGATCAAATGCTAGAAAGACTATCCAAACACACACATTTCTGCTTTCTAGATGGTTATTCTGGTTTCTCTCAAATACCTGTATCAGCGAAGGATCAATCAAAAACTACTTTTACTTGTCCTTTCGGTACTTTCACTTATAGACGTATGCCTTTTGGTTTATGTAATGCACCTGCTACCTTTCAAAGATGTATGATGGCTATATTCTCTGACTTTTGTGAAAAGATTTGTGAGGTATTCATGGATGATTTCTCCGTCTATGGATCCTCTTTTGATGATTGCTTGAGCAACCTTGATCGAGTTTTGCAGAGATGCGAAGACACTAGTCTTGTCTTGAATTGGGAAAAGTGCCACTTTATGGTTAATGAAGGCATTGTCTTGGGGCATAAGATTTCCGAGAGAGGTATTGAAGTTGATAAAGCTAAAGTTGATGCTATTGAAAAGATGCCATGTCCCAAGGACATAAAAGGTATAAGAAGTTTCCTTGGTCATGCCGGTTTTTATAGGAGGTTCATTAAGGACTTTTCTAAAATCTCTAGGCCTCTGACTAATTTATTGCAAAAAGATATTCCTTTTGTCTTTGATGATGATTGTGTAGAAGCATTTGAAATACTTAAGAAAGCTTTGATCACTGCACCTATTGTTCAGCCACCTGATTGGAATTTACCCTTTGAAATTATGTGTGATGCTAGTGATTATGCTGTAGGTGCTGTTCTAGGGCAAAGAGTTGATAAGAAATTGAATGTTATCCAGTATGCTAGTAAGACTCTTGATACTGCCCAGAGAAATTATGCTACTACTGAAAAGAATTCTTAGCAGTTGTGTTTGCATGTGATAAGTTTAGACCTTATATTGTTGATTCCAAAGTTACTATTCACACTGATCATGCTGCTATTAAATATCTTATGGAAAAGAAAGATGCTAAGCCTAGACTTATTAGATGGGTTCTCTTGCTCCAAGAATTTGATTTGCATATTATTGATAGAAAGGGAGCTGAGAACCCCGTTGCAGACAACTTGTCTAGGTTAGAGAATGTTCTTGATGACCCACTGCCTATTGATGATAGCTTTCCTGATGAACAATTAGCGGTCGTTAATGCTTCTCGTACTGCTCCTTGGTATGCTGATTATGCTAATTACATTGTTGCTAAATTTATACCACCTAGTTTCACATACCAGCAAAAGAAAAAGTTCTTTTATGATTTAAGACATTACTTCTGGGATGACCCACACCTTTATAAAGAAGGAGTAGATGGTGTTATTAGACGTTGTGTACCTGAGCATGAACAGGAACAGATCCTATGCAAGTGTCACTCTGAATCCTATGGAGGACACCACGCTGGAGATAGAACTGCACATAAGGTATTGCAATCTGGTTTTTATTGGCCTACTCTCTTCAAAGATGCTCGTAAGTTTGTCTTATCTTGTGATGAATGTCAAAGAATTGGTAATATTAGTAGACGTCAAGAAATGCCTATGAATTATTCTCTTGTTATTGAACCGTTTGATGTTTGGGGCTTTGATTATATGGGACCTTTTCCTGCCTCTAATGGTTATACACATATTTTAGTTGCTGTTGATTACGTTACTAAGTGGGTAGAAGCTATTCCAACTAGTAGTGCTGATCATAACACTTCTATTAAAATGCTTAAAGAAGTTATTTTTCCGAGGTTTGGAGTCCCTAGATATCTTATGACTGATGGTGGTTCACATTTTATTCATGGTGCTTTCCGTAAGATGCTTGCTAAGTATGATGTTAATCATAGAGTCGCATCTCCTTATCATCCGCAGTCTAGTGGTTAAGTAGAGTTGAGCAATAGAGAGCTCAAATTAATTTTGCAAAAGACTGTGAATAGATCTAGAAAGAATTGGTCCAAGAAACTTGATGATGCATTATGGGCCTATAGAACTGCATACAAAAATCCTATGGGTATGTCTCCGTATAAGATGGTTTATGGAAAGGAATGTCATTTACCTCTTGAACTTGAACATAAAGCATATTGGGCTATTAAAGAGCTCAACTATGACTTCAAACTTGCCGGTGAGAAGAGGTTATTTGATATTAGCTCACTCGTGAATGGAGAACCCAAGCCTATGAGAATGCCAAGCTATTCAAAGAAAAAGTCAAACGCTGGCACGACAAAAGGATACAAAAGCGTGAGTTTAACGTAGGTGATTATGTGTTATTATTTAACTCTCGTTTAAGATTTTTTGCAGGAAAAATTCTCTCTAAATGGGAAGGTCCTTACGTTATCGAGGAGGTCTATCATTCTGGTGCCATAAAAATCAAGAACTTCAAGGCACAAGTCCGAGGGTGGTGAACGGTCAAATAATTAAACATTATATCTCCGGTAATCCTATCAATGTTGAAACTAATATTGTTGAAACCGTAACCCTGGAGGAATACATAAGGGACACTTTCCAAAATGTTCCAGACTCCGAAAAGGAATAGGTATGTGCTATGGTAAGTAAACCGACTCCAAAACAATTCTAATGGCAATTTTTATCAGTTTTGGAATATTTAAGAATTTTAGAAAGAAAGAAGTAGTCCGGGAAGGACACGAGGCCTCCACGAGGGTGGAGGGCGTGCCCACCCTTACTGGGCGCGCCCCCTGTCTCGTGGCCACCTTGTGTGCCTCCCGGACTCCGTTTTCTTGCACGTTACGTATTTTGGTCGGTAAAAATTCATTATATAACCTCCCGAAGGTTTTGACCACCGTATCACACAAATATCCTCTATTTTCGTTTCGAGCTGTTCCTATTGCAGTTTAAGAGCAAGATGTCTTCTCAAGAGTCAGTCGGGGAGAGTCGGGTGTCTCACCCGACACCAGATCCAGGAGCAAATAGCGATGCTTCTCACTTTGGACCATCAACGGAGGATGAGATGGAGGCCGACTTGAAAAGGATAGATGCCATGGAGGAAGATCAAGAAGTTACCTCTCGTCTCCAAGCAGAATTCATGATGGGGGAACTACATAGATCGGCTATTCCAAATTCGGTCATTCCTTCCAACTTTAGATTTCTTTCTTATGAAAATATGAAAAAGAGCGTCACTTGTTCTCCAGAAGCTATGCAACATCCTTGGGTAAAGGGAGCTTTAGCCGTTACGGGCAAGCTCCGCAAAGAAATTATGGACCTCAAACAACAAGTCAATAAGCTCGAGGAGGAGAATCATATCCTGAGGGGCATCATCACCAAGAAGATCATAACACCAACCCTGAAGAAGGAGACATAATTACATGGGTATGGGCACTCCCCTTGGCAACTGCCAAGCTTGGGGGAGGTGCCCCAGTATCGTATCACCATCACACTCCTATCTTTACCGTTTTATTTAGCTCAATCCTTTTTAGTAGTATCTTGATCTAGTAGATTGAAGTTTTAGTATCAAGTAGTTTTGAGTCTTGCTTTGTGATATCTTTATGTAATCGAGTCCGTGAGCTATCTATAATAAAGTTTAGTGTTGAGTCAAGGGCTTTGCTTTCTTGCTATGATCTTGAGGAAGTAGAAAGAATAAAAGAGTTCATATTGATCTTATGGATAGTAACGACTTCACACATAGAAAGTATGAGGCATAAAGGTTGAGAGTTGGCAAACGTAGTTTTGATCATCGTTGCAATTAATAGGAAGTAATAAGGAAAGAGAGGTTTCACATACAAATATATTATCTTGGACATGTTTTATGATTTTGAAGCACTCATTAAGTATGGCATGCTAAAAGAGTTGATGTTGGACAAGGAAGACAACATAATGGTTTATGTTTTCTCACATCTCAGTTAAAGTATATTGTCATTGACCTTCCAAACATATCGAGCTTGCCTTTCCCCCTCATGCTAGCCAAATTCCTTGCACCAAGTAGAGATACTACTTGTGCTTCCAAATATCCTTAAACCCAGTTTTTCCATGAGAGTCCACCATACCTACCTATGGATTGAGTAAGATCCTTCAAGTAAGTTGTCATGTTGCAGGCAATAAAAATTGCTACTAAATATGTATGACTTATTAGTGCAGAGAAAATAAGCTTTATACGATCTTGTTGTGGAAGCAATAAAAGCAACGGACTGCATAATAAAGGTCCACATACAAGTGGCAATATAAAGTGATGTTCTTTTGCATTAAGATTTTAGGCATCCAACCCTAAAGCACATGACAACCTCTGCTCCCCTCTGCGAAGGGCCTATCTTTTACTTTATGTTTTTACTTTATGCTTGAGTCAAGGTGATCTTCACCTTTCCTTTTTTCATTTTATCCTTTGGCAAGCTCCTCGTGTTTTAAAGATCATGATATATATATCCAATTGGGTGTAAGTTAGCATGGACTATTATTGTTGACATCACCTAAAGGTGAATACATTGGGAGGCAACACAATAAGCCCCTATCTTTCTCAGTGTTCGGCTGGAACTCCATAACCACAAGTATTGCGTGAGTGTTAGCAATTGTAGAAGACTACATGATAGGTGAGTATGTGGACTTGCTGAAAAGCTCTATTCTTGACTCTTTCTGATGTTATGATAAATTGAAATTCCTTCAATGACTGAGATTATAGTTTGTTAGCTTCCAATGAAGTTTCTGAACCATACTTGACATTGTGAATTGATTGTTACTTGAGCATAATAAATCATATGACAAAATCTATTTATGTTGCTGTTATAAGAATGATCATGATGCCCTCATGTCCGTATTTTATTTTTATCGACACCTCTATCTCTAAACATGTGGACATATTTTTCGATTTCGGCTTCCGTTTGAGGACAAGCGATGTCTAAGCTTGCGGAGGTTGATACGTCCATTTTGCATCATGCTTTTATATCAATATTTATTGTATTATGGGCTGTTATTACACATTATATCTCAATACTTATGGCTATTCTCTCTTATTTTATAAGGTTTACCATGAAGAGGGGGAATGCCGGCAGCTGGAATTCTGGCTGGAAAAGGAGCAAACATTGGAAACCTATTCTGCACTGCTCCAAAAATCCTGAAACTCCACAGAACTTATTTTTTAAAATTAATAAGAATTATTGAGCGGAAGAAACACCAGAGGGGGCCCACACCTTGGCCAGGAGGGTGGGGGCGCGCCCACCCCTACTGGGCGCGCCCCTGTCTCCTGGGTCCCCTGGTGGCCCTCCGGTGTCCATCTTCTGCTATGTGAAGGCTTTTACCCTGGAAAAAATCCTGGGCAAGCTTGCGGGACGAAACTCCACTGCCACGAGGCGGAACCTTGATGGAACCAATCTAGAGCTCCGGCAGAGCTATTCTGCCGGGGAAACTTCCCTCTGGGAGGGGTAAATCATCACCATCGTCATCTCCAACGATCCTCTCATTGGGTGGGGGTCAATCTCCATCAACATCTTCACTAGCACCACCTCCTCTCAAAACCCTAGTTCATCTCTTGTATCCAATCTTGTATCAAAACCACAAATTGGTACCTGTGGGTTGCTAGTAGTGTTGATTACTCCTTGTAGTCGATGCTAATTGGTTTACTTGGTGGAAGATCATATGTTCAAATCCTAAATACATATTATTACTCCTCTGATTATGAACATGGATATGCTTTGTGAGTAGTTACGTTTGTTCCTGAGGACATGGGTGAAGTCTTGCTATTAGTAGTCATGTGAATTTGGTATTCGTTCGATATTTTGATGAGATGTATGTTGTCTTTCCTCTAGTGGTGTTATGTGAACATCGACTACATGACACTTCACCATTATTTGGGCCTAGAGGAAGGCATTGGGAAGTAATAAGTAGATGATGGGTTGCTAGAGTGACAGAAGCTTAAACCGTAGTTTATGCGTTGCTTTGTAAGGGGCTTTTTTGGATCCATATGTCTAATGTTGTGGTTAGGTTTACCTTAATACTTCTTTTGTAGTTGCGGATTGATACGTCTCCAACGTATAATTTTTGATTGTTCCATGCTATTATATTACTCCTTTTGGATGTTTATGGCTTTATTTTACACATTTATATCATTTTTGGGACTAACCTACTAACCGGAGGCCCAGCCCGATTTGTTGTTTTTTGCCTATTTCAGTATTTCGAAGAAAAGGAATATCAAACAGAGTCCAAACGGAATGAAACCTTCGGGAGCGAGATTTTTGGAACGAACGTGATCCAGAGGATTTGGAGTGCAAGCCAAGCAGCAACCGAGGCGGCCACGAGATAGGAGGGCGCGCCCACCCCTACAGGGCGCCACCCTGTCTCATGGGCCCCTCGGGCGGCCACCGGCGTACTTCTTCCTCCTATATATGCCTACATACCCCGAAAACATCCAGGGAGCCAACGAAACACAATTTCCACCGCCATAACCTTCTGTATCCACGAGATCCCATCTTGGAGCCTTCGCCGGTTGTGACGCCCCCGATTCAATCGTACACTAATCATGCACGCAAATGTGTACGATCAAGATCAGGGACTCATGGGAAGATATCACAACACAACTCTAAATCTTAAATAAGTCATACAAGCATCATAATACAAGCCAGGGGCCTCGAGGGCTCGAATACAAGTGCTCGATCATAGACAAGTCAGCAGAAGCAACAATATCTGAGTACAGACATAAGTTAAACAAGTTTGCCTTAAGAAGGCTAGCACAAACTGGGATATAGATCGAAAGAGGCGCAGGCCTCCTGCCTGGGATCCTCCTAACTACTCCTGGTCGTCATCAGCGGGCTGCACGTAATAGTAGGCACCTCCGGTGTAGTAGGGGTCGTCGTCGACGGTGGCGTCTGGCTCCTGGACTCCAGCATCTGGTTGCGACAACCAGAAAGAAAGGAAAGGGGAAAAAGGGGGGAGAAAGCAACCGTGAGTACTCATCCAAAGTACTTGCAAGCAAGGAACTACACTACATATGCATGGGTATATGTGTAAGGAGGCCATATCGGTGGACTGAACTGCAGAATGCCAGAATAAGAGGGGGATAGCTAATCCTGTTGAAGACTACGCTTCTGGCAGCCTCCGTCTTGCAGCATGTAGAAGAGAGTAGATTGACGTCCTCCATGTATCATCTTCAAGTAGAATCTCCAAGTAGTATCTCCAAGTATCATCTCCAAGTAGCATCGCATAGCATAATCCTACCCGGCGATCCTCCCCTCGTATCCCTGAGGGAGAGCGACCACCGGTTGTATCTGGCACTTGGAAGGGTGTGTTTTATTAAGTATCCGGTTCTAGTTGTCATAAGGTCAAGGTACAACTCCAAGTCGTCCTGTTACCGAAGATCACGGCTATTCGAATAGATTAACTTCCCTGCAGGGGTGCACCAACTTACCCAACACGCTCGATCCCATTTGGCCGGACACACTTTCCTGGGTCATGCCCGGCCTTGGAAGATCAACACGTCGCAGCCCCACCTAGGCACAACAGAGAGGTCAGCACGCCGGTCTAAACCTAAGCGCACAGGGGTCTGGGCCCATCGCCCTTAGCACACCTGCACGTTGCGTACGCGGCCGGTGAGCAGACTAGCAACCTCCATTACAAAGGAAGTTGCGTTAACGCAGTCCAACCCGGCGCGCGCCACTCAGTCGCTGACGTCAAGAAGGCTTCGGCTGATACCACGACGCCGGGATACCCATAACTACTCCCGCGTAGATGGTTAGTGCGTATAGGCTCGTAGCCGACTCAGATCAAATACCAAGATCTCGTTAAGCGTGTTAAGTATCCGCGAACGCCGAACAGGGCCAGGCCCACCTGTCTCCTAGGTGGTCTCAACCTGCCCTGTCGCTCCGCCACAAAGTAACAGTCGCGGGCCGTCGGGAACCCAGGCCCACCTCTACCGGGATGGAGCCACCTATCCTTTCAGCCCCCTCATCAGAATCACTTGCGGGTACTCATCGAGCTGACCCGACTTTAGTCACCTTCTGTATAGTATGTATGTATGTATAGTATATACCCGTGATCACGTCCCGAGTGATCACAGCCCAATAGTATAGCAAGGCAGTCTGACAAGAATGTAGGGCCAATGGTGATAAACTAGCAACCTATACTAAGTATTTAGGATTGCAGGTAAGGTATCAACAGATGTAGCGACAATGTCAGGCTATGCATCAGAATAGGATTAACGAAAGCAGTAACATGCTACACTACTCTAATGCAAGCAGTATAGAGGAGAATAGGCGATATCTGGTGATCAAGGGGGGGGGGGCTTGCCTGGTTGCTCAGACAAGAAGGAGGGGTCCTCGGTGACGTAGTCGTCCACAGGGGCATCAGCATCGTCACGGGGGCTACCGGAGAGAAGAGGGGGGAGAAACAGTAAATACATAGCAAGCAAGTGCATAACAGGTCAACAAGCAGAGCTAGACATGTTCTAACGCGGTATGAGGTGATACCGGTGAAGGGGGGAAACATCCGGGAAAGTACCCCCAGTGTTTCGTGTTTTCGGACAGATGAACCGGAGGTGAAATGTTGCAGGTTCTCTATGCTAGGGACGCGTGGCGGACGAACGGGCTGCGTATCCGGATTCGTCTCGTCGTTCTGAGCAACTTTCATGTTGAAAATATTTTAATCCGAGTTACGGATTAAAGGATACGATTTTCTAAAGATTTTATTAATTTCTGGAATTTAATTAATTATTTAACCCAACATTATCCAGAACAGTAAAAGCTGACGTCAGCATGACATCAGGGTGATGTCAGCAGTCAACGTTGACCATTGACCTGGTCAACCTGACGTGTGGGTCCAGTGGGACCAACCTGTCATTCTCTGTTTAGTTTAATTACAGATTAGTTAATTTTAATTAGTGATTAGGTTAATCTAATCAGGGTTAATTAACTTAATTAATTACTTAATTAATTAATTAATTAATGTTTTAATTATTTCAGTTATTATTCATTTATTTATTTAATATATTTATTTATTTATTTTATTATTTTATTATTTTTTATTTTTATTTTTTTTCTTAAAAAAACCGTTATGGGGCGGGGCCCCCTAGTCAGTGGCCCGGGGGGGCTAGCGGGCACAGGGCGGTGTGGGTTCGGGCGCAACCCGCACCCGTTCGTTCGGGCGCACGCCCAGGAGGGTGGGCGGAGCCGGCAGGGCGAGGGGAGCAGGGGAGGCCGGTGGCCACGACGAGGCACCGGCCACGGCAGGGCGAGGGGAGCAGGGGAGGCCGGTGGCCACGGTGAGGCGCCGGCCACGGCAGGGCGGACGGTCGCCGGAGGAGGGCGCCGAGAGGAGGCCGCGGCCCGGGGCGGCAACAAGTGCGGCCGGGCGCGCGCGGGCGACGACGGGAGGGCGTGCGAAGGGCGGGCGCACGGCTTACGCCGGTGGCCGTGGGAGCTAGGCGCGCTCCGGGGAGGAGGAGGAGAGGTGCTCACGGGGAGGGGCGCGTAGGGTCTAGGCAGTGGGGGTGAGGAGGACGTCGCGGCGGAGCGGGAGGCAGTCCGGCGGGGGAGCGTTCCGGCGAGGTCCAGGCGGATTGGGGGCGCCGGCGTGGTGACGACGGGAACCGGCGGCGGCGTCGCGGGCGACCGATGGGGTAGCGGGACGGCGAGGCAGTAGGGCGATGGGGGTGGTGCTCCGGTGGGGGGGGGGGGGGCGAGGACGGCGACGTGCGTCGGGGCGATGTCGTCGGGGTCGGGGCGTGGTCGCCTCGATCCCGATTTGGATCGAGGGAGTGAGGGAAGAGTGGGGGGGGGGAAGTGGGGATCGGGTGAGGGTTAGGGTTCGGTGGAGGTGGCCTCGTAGGCCAGAGGCGAAGTGGCCGGCTGGGCCGGCCGGCTGGCTAGCTGGGCTAGCTGGGCCGGTAGGCCCAGCGGGGGGGGGTGCTTTTTTTTTCTGTTTTAGTTTTATTACCCTAATTGTTTTAGTTTTGTAAAACATATAGTTAGCACCTAAATCACTAATAGTATTTATACCACTGCCACAATTATTCTTGTAGTTATAAAAAGTAGTTTTTAATAATTTAATTATTTAAGAGACGTTTAAATTATTGTTTCAGCGACTGTTCCTATTATCTAATGCACTTAAACATTGTATGTTAATTTGGACCCACCACCATAATCATCTATGATTTGTTTGCTACACTTTGAACATTTTAGATTTGACTTTTCAAAACTTTTACCGTTTGACTAGATTTTGAATTTGAATTGGAACGGTTTCGAACTAACACGAGATTAACAACGGTAATCGTGGTGACATGGCATCATTACCAGAGGGTTACTGTAGCTTGATTACCCGGGCGTCACACCGGTGCTCCGCTGGAGGGGGGAATCAACCACGGAGGGCTTCTACATCAACACCATAGCCCCTCCGATGAGTTGTGAGTAGTTTACCACAGACCTCCAGGTCCATAGTTATTAGCTAGATGGCTTCTCCTCTCTTTTTGGATCTCAATACAATGTTCTCCCCCTCTCTTGTGGAGATCTATTCGATGTAAACTCTTTTTGCGGTGTGTTTGTCGAGATCTGATGAATTGTGGGTTTATGATCAAGTTTATCTATGAGAAATATTTGAATCTCCTCTGAATTCTTTTATGTATGGTTGAGTTATCTTTGCAAGTCTCTTTGAATTATCAGTTTGGTTTGGCCTACTAGATTGATCTTTCTTGCCATGGGAGAAGTGCTTAGCTCTGGGTTCAATCTTGCGGTGTCCTTTCCCAGTGACAGCAGGGGCAACAATGCTAGTATTTTATTGTTGCCATCGAGGATAAAAAGATGGGGTTTATATCATATTGTTTGAGTTTATCCCTCTACATTATGTCATCTTGCTTAATGCGTTACTCTGTTCTTTATGAACATAATACTCTAGATGCAGGTAGGAGTCGGTCGATGTGTGGAGTAATAGTAGTAGATGCAGGCAAGAGTCGGTCTACTTGTTGCGGACGTGATGCCTATATACATGATCATGCCTAGATAATCTCATAATTAATCGCTTTTCTATCAATTGCTCGACAGTAATTAATTCACCCACGGTAATACTTATGCTATCTGGAGAGAAGCCTCTAGTGAAACCTATGGCCCCCGGGTCTATCTTTTATCATATAAGGTGTCAATCTACTTTTATTTGCATCTTTACTTTTTGCATCTATATTATAAAATACCAAAAATATATTTATCTTACCATATTATCTCTATCAGATCTCACTTTCGCAAGTGGCCGTGAAGGGATTGACAACCCCTTTATTGCGTTGGTTGCGAGTTCTTTGTTTGTTTGTGTAGGTGCGTGGGACTTTTGAGGAGCCTCCTACTGGATTGATACCTTGGTTCTCAAAAACCGAGGGAAATACTTACGCTACTTTGCTGCATCACCCTTTCCTCTTCAAGGAAAACCAAGGCAAGCTCAAGACGTAGCAAGAAGTATTTCTGGCACCGTTGCCGGGGAGGTCTTCGCTCAAGTCAAGACTTACCAAGTACCCATCATAAACTCATCTCCCTCGCATTTACATTATTTGCCATTTGCCTCTCGTTTTCCTCTCCCCCACTTCACCCTTGCCGTTTTATTCGCCCTCTCTTTCCCAATCTCCTCCGCTCTTTTTCGCTTGCCTTTTTCTGTTAGCTTTTGTGCCTGTTTGTCCTTATGGTTTTGCCTAAGAGTACCGACCACCTTCTTAGAAGGTTGGAAGAGATTGAATCAAATATTAGAAGCTTTATGAATTTGCAATTTGAGCATAATAATTTCTTCAGAAAAGAGCTTAAAGAACAAAAAGATTTTTTTGGTTTTATGAACAAAGAGCTTGATGATATGTCTAAAGAATTTTATGGTGTGAACTCTCAAATTACCCGGCTTGAAAATGCTATAGCCAAAATTTCTGATAAGCAAGCTACCTTAGTCAATAAGATGGCTGCCAAACCAAAAAAGTTACATGAAAATAATGATGAAGATCTCAAGGTTATTGATGTGTCTCCTATTAGGTCTTTTTTTGCAATATGAATCTTGATAATAATGGGACTGGAGATGAGTCAACTTTAGTTAGAAGGCGTCCCAAGAATTCAGAGTTTTTAGATCTTGACGCTAAATTTGGTAAAAGTGGGATTGGAGAGGTCATGACTTCAAATAGTATTGAACCCACTATCTCAGATTTCAAGGAATTTGATTATGATAATTGTTCTTTAGAAGGTTGTATTTCCTTGTTGCAATCCGTTGTTAATTCTCCTCATGCTTATAGTCAAAATAAAGCTCTTACCAAACACATTGTTGATGCCTTGATGCAATCTTATGATGAAAAACTTAATTTGGAAGTTTCTATACCTAGAAAACTTAATGATGAGTGGGAACCTACTATAAATATTAGAATTAAAGATCATGAGTGTTTTGCTTTGTGTGATTTGGGTGCTAGTGTTTCCACGATTCCGAAAACTTTATGTGATATTCTAGGTTTCCATGATATTGATGATTGCTCTTTAAATTTGCACCTTGCGGATTCTACCATTAAAAAGCCAATGGGAAGGACAATGATGTTCTCATTGTTGCAAATAGAAATTTGGTACCCGTAGATTTTATCGTTCTTGATATAGATTGCAACCTTTCTTGCCCTATTATTCTTTGTAGACCTTTCGTTAGAACGATTGGCGCGATTATTGATATGCACGAAGGGAATATTAGATTCCAATTTCCATTAAAGAAAGGCATGGAACACTTTCCAAGAAAAAAGTCAAATTACCTTATGAATCTATCATGCGAGCTACTTATGAATTGAGTGCCAAAGATGGCACTACTTAGATCTATCTTCGCTTTTGTGCCTAGCTAGGGGCGTTAAATGATAGCGCTAGTTGGGAGGCAACCCAATTTGATTTGTGTTTTTTGTTTTTGTTCCTGTTTAGTAATAAATCTTGCATCTACCTTCTGTTTAGATGTGTTTTTATCTTTTAATTAGTGTTTGTGCCAAGTAGAACCTATAGGATAACCTATGATGATAGTTGATTTGATTCCGCTGAAAAACAGAAACTTTGTGCGCACGAATTTAGTTTTGTTAAATCACATAAACGTGATTTTGCGTTGATTATTTTTTCTGCTGATCAATAGACAAATTGTCCAGGACTTCCTAGTTTGGTAGGATTTTTAGAGTTCCAGAAGTTTGCGTTAGTTACAGATTTCTACAGCCTGTTCTGTTTTTGACAGATTCTGTTTTTCGTGTGTTGTTTTCTTATTTTGATGCATCTATGGCTAGTAAAATAGTTTATAAACCATAGAGAAGTTGGAATAAAGCAGGTTTAACACAAAAATAAATAAAGAATGAGTTCATTACAGTACCTTATGTGGTGGTTTTGTTTTCTTTCACTAACAGAGCTTATAAGATTTCCTGTTGAGTTTTGTGTTGTGAAGTTTTCAAGTTTTGGGTAAAGCTTTGATGGACTATGGAATAAGAAGTGACAAAAGCCTAAGCTTGGGGATGCCCATGGCACCCCAAGATATTAAAGAATATCCAAAATCCTAATCTTGGGGATGCCCCGGGAAGGCATCCCCTCTTTCGTCTTCGTTCATTGATAACTTTACTTGGAGCTATATTTTTATTCGCCACATGATATGTGTTTTGCTTGGAGTGTCGTGTATTATATTAGTCCTTGCTTTTTAGTTTACCACAATAATTCTTGATGTACACACCTTTTGGGAGAAGCCTACTTGATTATAATTTGCTAGAATACTCTATGTGCTTCACTTATATCTTTTGAGCTTGATAGTTTTTGCTCTAGCGCTTCACTTATATCTTTTAGAGCACGTCGGTGACTTATTTTTGTAGAAGTTGCTAGTCTTTCATGCTTCACTTATATTATTTTGAGAGTCTTTTAGAACAGCAAGGTATTTTCTATGGTTATAAAATTGGTCCTAGAATGGTAGGCATCCAAGTTGGGTATAATAAAAACTATCATAGGAAGTGAATTGGATGCTATGATCAATTTGATACTTGATAATTGTTTTGAGATATGGAGGTAGTGATATTAAAGTCATGCTAGTTGGGTGATTATGAATTTAAAGAATGCTTGTGTTGAAGTTAGCAAGTCCCATAGCATGCACGTATGGTTAAAGTTGTGTAACAAATTTGAAACATGAAGTGTACCTGGCTTGTGCATCCTTATGAGTGGCGGTCGGGGACGAGCGATGGTCTTTTCCTACCAATCTATCCCCCTAGGAGCATGCGCGTAGTGCTTGATTTTTGATGACTTCCAAATTTTTGCAATAAGTATATATGAGTTCTTTTGACTAATGTTGAAACCATGGATTATACGCACTTTTCCCTTTCCACCATTGCTAGCCTCTTCGGTACTGTGCATTGCCCTTTCTCACCTTGAGAGTTGGTGCAAACTTCGCCGGTGCATCCAAACCCCGTGATACGATACGCTCTATCACACATAAACCTCCCTATATCTTCCTCAAAACAGCCACCATACCTACCTATTATGGCATTTCCATAGCCATTCCGAGATATATTGCCATGCAACTTTCCACCGTTCCGTTCATTATCATCATGACATACTTTACTTTTGTCATATTGCCATTGCATGATCATGTAGTTGACATCGTATTTGTGGCAAAGCCACCATGCATAATTTTCATACATGTCACTCTTGATTCATTGCACCTTCCCGGTACACCGCCGGAGACATTCATATAGAGTCATATCTTGTTCTAGTTTTGAGTTGTAATTCATATGTTGTAATCAATAAAAGTGTGATGATCATCATTATTAGGGCATTGCCCAAAAAAAGGCCAAAAGAAAAAAAGAAAGGCCCAAAAAAAAGAAAAAAAGAAGAAAAGAAAAAAAAGAAAATAAATAAAAGGGGCAATGTTACTATCTCTTTTTCCACACTTGTGCTTCAAAGTAGCACCTTGTTCTTCATGTAGTGAGTCTCATATATCGTGCTTCAAAGTAGCACCATGTTTTTCATATAGTGAGTCTCATAGGTTGTCTTTTTCATCCTAGTGGGAATTTTTCATTATAGAACTTGGCTTGTATATTCCTACGATGGGATTCCTCAAATGCCCTAGGTCTTCGTGAGAAAGCAAGTTGGGTGCACACCCACTAGTTTTCTTTTGTTGAGCATTCATTTATAGCTCTAGTGCATCCGTTGCATGGCAATCCCTACTCCTCATGTTGACATCAATTGATGGGCATCTCCATAACCCGTCAGTTGGAAAAAGAAGAGGCAAATTCCTACCGGCTAGAATCTGGAGAAGAACAAAAAAAGAATGGTTTCGCTTACTCACAACTCAGAGGGGATGCCGCTAAAAAAAGAATCATTCCAGTGGTCAGATGCTCAAATTGAGGCCTTCACAACATTGAAGAATTGTCTGGTCACTGCTCCTGTTATGGCTTTGCCTAATTTGATCCTACCATTTACTCAACTACACACCGCAAGTCTTCGGTATTGTTCGCAAGGAATTTGAAAAGATTGACTCCGCTTTTTTTTTCGAGCATGCCAAGCCGATTATCCTCGTAAATGTGAGACTTTCTTCTTTTTTGTCTACTCCACACAATCCCCATTATCATATTCTATTCCACCCATAGTGCTATATCCATGGCTCACGCTCATGTATTGCGTGAAGGTTGAAAAAGTTTGAGATTATTTAAGTATGAAACAATTGCTTGGCTTGTCTTCGGGGGTATAGAAGTTGGGAACATCTTTGTGTGACGAAAATGAAGCATAGCCTAACTATATGATTTTGTAGGGATGAACTTTCTTTTGCCATGTTATTTTGAGAAGACATGATTACTTTGATTAGTATGCTTGAAGTGTTACTATTTCTTTTATCAATATGAACTTTTATTTTGAATCATTTGGATCTGAACATTCATGCCACAATAAAGAAAATTACATTGAGAATTATGCTAGGTAGCATTCCACATCAAAATTTCTGTTTTTGTCATTTACCTACTCAAGGACGAGCAGGAATTAAGCTTGGGGATGCTTGATATGTCTCCAACGTATCTATAATTTTTGATTGTTTCATGCTATTATATTACCCCTTTTGGATGTTTATGGGCTTTATTTTACACATTTATATCATTTTTGGGACTAACCTACTAACCGGAGCCCAGCCCGTATTGCTGTTTTTTTTGCCTATTTTAGTATTTCGAAGAAAAGGAATATCAAACGGAGTCCAAACGGAATGAAACCTTCAGGAGCGAGATTTTTGGAATGAACATGATCCAGAGGACTTGGAGTGCAAGCCAAGCAGCATCCGAGGCGGCCACGAGATAGGAGGGCGCGCCCACCCCTACAGGGTGCGCCCCTGTCTTGTGGGCCCCTCGGGCGGCCAGCGACGTACTTCTTCCTCCTATATATATATGCCTACATACCCCGAAAACATCCAGGGAGCCAGCGAAACACAATTTCCACCGCCGTAACCTGCTGTATCCGCGAGATCCCATCTTGGAGCCTTCGCCGGTGCTCCACCGGAGGGGGAATCGACCACGGAGGGCTTCTACATCAACACCATAGCCCCTCGGATGAGTTGTGAGTAGTTTACCACAGACCTCCGGGTCCATTGTTATTAGCTAGATGGATTATTCTCTCTTTTTGGATCTCAATACAATGTTCTCCCCCTCTCTTGTGGAAATCTATTCGATGTAAACTCTTTTTGTGGTGTGTTTGTCGAGATCCGATGAATTGTGGGTTTATGATCAAGTTTATCTATGAGAAATATTTGAATCTCCTCTGAATTCTTTTATGTATGATTGAGTTATCTTTGCAATTCTCTTCGAATTATCAGTTTTTGGCCTACTAGATTGATCTTTCTTGCCATGGGAGAAGTGCTTAGCTTTGGGTTCAATCTTGCGGTGTCCTTTCCCAGTGACAGCAGGGGCAGCAAGGCACGTATTGTATTGTTGCCATCGAGGATAAAAGATGGGTTTATATCATATTGCTTGAGTTTATCCCTCTACATCATGTCATCTTGCTTAATGCGTTACTCTGTTCTTTATGAACTTAATACTCTAGATGCAGGCAGGAGTCGGTCGATGTGTGGAGTAATACTAGTAGATGCAGGCAAGAGTCGGTCTACTTGTTGCAGACGTGATGCCTATATACATGATCATGCCTAGATAATCTCATAATTATTCGCTTTTCTATCAATTGCTCAACAGTAATTTGTTAACCCACCGTAATACTTATGCTATCTTGAGAAAAGCCTCTAGTGAAACCTATGGCCCCCGGGTCTATCTTTTATCATATAAGCTTTCAATCTACTTTTATTTGCATCTTTACTTTTTGCATCTATATTATAAAATTCCAAAAATATATTTATCTTATCATATTATCTCTATCAGATCTCACTTCCGCAAGTGGCCGTGAAGGGATTGACAACCCCTTTATTGCATTGTTTGCGAGTTCTTTGTTTGTTTGTGTAGGTGCGTGGGACTTTTGAGGAGCCTCCTACTGGATTGAAACCTTGGTTCTCAAAAACTGAGGGAAATACTTACGCTACTTTGTTGCATCACCCTTTCCTCTTCAAGGAAAACCAACGCAAGCTCAAGACGTAGCACGAATGCTTGCAATAGGGGTTAATCATAAGTGGGATGCTTGTCCAAGTAAGGGCAGTACCCAAGCACCGGTCCACTTACATATCAAATTATCAACGTATCGAACGCGAATCATATGAGCGTGATGAAAACTAGCCTTACGATAATTCCCATGTGTCCTCGGGAGCTCTTTTCTCATTATAAGAAATTGTCCAGGCTTGTCCTTTGCTACATAAAGGATTGGGCCACCTTGCTGCACTTTATTTACTTGTTACTTGCTACAATTGATCTTATCACAAAACTGTCTGTTACCTACAATTTCAGTGCTTTTAGAGAAAACCTTACTGAAAACCGCTTATCATTTCCTTCTGCTCCTTGTTGGGTTCGACACTCTAACTTATCGAAACGACTACGATAGATCCCCTACACTTGTGGGTCATCATGCACCGCCCCGCCAGCCCTGAAAACACTCCCCACCGCCTGTCCGCTGCCGCCCCGGTCATCCCTCTAGGCCCCCCCGTGCTGAGCTTTTTCTCCGGCGATCCCCACGCCACCGCCCCGCCACCGCCGGCGACCACCGCCCCCACCCTGCTGCGGCTGGTTCTTCCTTCACCCCGGCGAGCCCCCCCCACCCCCTGAAAATCGACTAACCCAAAAGTCGATTCAGTCGACTGAAGTAGCTAAATCAGAGCAGCATCGCAAGCAACAGCAAGAGCGAGAGAAGCAGCGCGAGCAAGAGCAATAGCAAGAGCAGACCAGGCAGGGGACCAAGAGCAAGAGCAGAGCAGCAGCGCGAGCGAGAGCTAAAGTAGCAGCATCTCCTACTGATGTGGACGTCGCCGCCGAGGGAGCGACGCCATGGAGGAAGTGGCCGGCGATGCCGTCGTGGATGGAGCCGCGCCGTGTCGGCTCGGGACCGAGCGCCGGCAGCACCGTGAGATCGAATCAAGAAGAAAATATGGCGATTAGTGTACAACCTCTTTGGTGGCGCCGATTAGGCCGCAGCTTCATCCGAGGAAACGGTGATGATGATGCTCTTCCGGTGGTGCAGGTGAAGATGGCGGTGTGGGAACGGAGGTGGTGCGAAAGACGAGGGGAACATCGGGGCAGCTCCTTGGAGGTGGAGGACGGGGTGGCTGAACCGGCGGGACGACGAGATCGACAACAGATCCTCATCCGGTGCGATGGATGAGGGACGTCGAGGTGTTGCTGTGGACGACGTCGTCGGGGAAGAGGCTCCGGCTGGGTGGCGGACGGAGCAGGGTGTGGGGCTTCGTCATGGGTTTTCGCGGCCTCGGTGTATGAATGGGTGGGCGGATGGGATGGCAGTGGGGACCCATGGCTTAGGTACGCGCTTGTCCGAAATGTGGGGTAAGTTACGAAAGTACCCCCACCGATTTGAGGCGGTTCTTTCGGTTCAGGGGTACCACGGGCATTTCGCGTGTCGGGATTTCACAGGAGGTGGGAGTTTTCACGCGCGTTGTAATTTTGGAATAGCAAGGCGCAGGTTGAGATGGAGGGAGTTGTCGGAGCACGACGAGACAAAGATATATCTTAGATATTTCGGGCTAACAAGGCGTGGGTTGAAATTTCCGGACAAGCCTAACGTGTACTCTACCAAATCAATGCCCACAACAAATGTCATTCAAAACTTTGAATTCATGTTATGTTCAATTAAAATATTTCGCTTCGTGTATAATGAATGCAACCTACTACTCAAATGAACGTTTTAGTGCATTCCAAACGTATATACTACCGCTTCAATATAAACTAAATTTGAATTCGTTTCTCTATTTGAATAAGATCTATAGTAATGATTGTTGTGAAGTCAAAGCATTTGATTTCTTTTCTCTGTTTTAATAAGATCTACAATCATCATTATTGTCAAGTTAAACCATCGTTTGTGTATTATCTTCACAGCACACCACATGATTAGTCTCGAGTTACATATGAACTATGTGTACTATATGAACTCGAACTCGATTTTTTGAATCCACTTTATGTCGATTTCAAATCACATTACATTTCTAGCTCTAGCTAGATCTTCATAATCTAAACCATGTCTCGGATGTATAATGTGTTTATCACATTATGTATGGTGCCCCGCCCCCTACGCCTACAAGTATTTAGATGTGAGTTGCAAACACCACACATTACCACAAATTCAAATAAAATGTGAGAATGTTCGATATATAATATTGTTTAGATTGTTCTATATTTAGTTGTAAGCTGCAAATGCCACATATCATCACAAATTCAAATAAAATGTGAGATTGTTTGATGTATAGTATGGTTTAGATTGTTCGACATTTAGCTGTGAGTTGCAAACGCCATGCATTATCACATTATGGTATAACATGTGCACAGCACGTGTATCACCGCTATATTCATGCATGCATATGTTTAAAACACTATGATCTCCTATTCAAATATATGAATCCGCTTTCATATCAAATTATGATCTTTGTTAGTCTCTTACACCCACACAATCCTCTAACCTTTGTAGCTACCACTAACTTTCTCTCGTGCATGCACACACCCTCCTCGCCCCCCCTCCCTCGGCATTCTATCCACCGGGCACATTCATTTTTTTTTCTTTAGGTTGTTCTCCCAGAGTCTCCACAACTCCTTTCCGACACACACCGATCGATAAACCTCTCCGGCAATGCCTGCCTACAACATACACACACACCTTCAATCGCCTCCTTTATGTGTCCTTGCCTCGTGTCTCTCATACGGCCACACACACGTGTAAACTCTCGCCCCTCTTTTCATCGATCTCACAACCGCACACTCCTCACCCTATCTAGCTAGTAGTTGGGCCTCTCACACCACCTCCTAGCTCCATTCTCTCTGTCTATCCGTCTTGCTGGGCCTTATTTGCCTCTAACAAATGGACGTACACCGACCGATCTCTCGCTATACATATAGCTAGCTAGGTCCTTATAACTCGTTTTTACCCACGCGTCGATCGATCTACCTCATTAGTTATGTCTCTCCCTTCCTCCGACAAACAACAATTGATCTATCGATCTAGTTAGGTTTGCTTACCAAACACATGGTTCCCCTTCATCATCCATGGATGCGTCCCGACAGATCTATCACACACATGCACACACAGAAACACACCCCCACTCTTATTGATAACATTATAGTTCCACCCTCAGTTTGTCTAGTAGGCCTCTCCCACCATCTTCAAGAAGCAACTCCATCACCCATCCAGCACTCTACCCCTCTCCCTCCCTCTCCCTCCCTCTCTCTCTCCTCTCTCTCTCCTCTCTCTCTCTCTCTGTCCCATCATATTTCCCGTCCTTCAGTTATGTATGGATGTCGACCGATCTCCCTCAAGACATAGTTGGGTCTCTCCTTCTCAACACATATACTAGTCGTTCTACCTCTATAGTTAGGCCTCTGCCTACCCCTCCCCCCACCCCCCTCCCCCCAACACACCGATACATCGAGCGCTCTAGTCATGTCTCCCTGCCACACACAAACTTGACATGTGCCCTCTGATGTTCCGGTACATTAGTCGGCCTATATCTTTGACTTGCACACACACACACAATTTCGATGACTCTCTTCATCGATCTCGCACCCACCCACTTGATCCCCTCTTCGACTCTATCAATATCTATGACCCCTCCGTCTCTTCTCATGGATTGCCCGACCCTCTATATATGATATGGACAGGCCTCCATTTCACACACATTGCATGCAAAATTTTGTTTGAGATGTCATCGACACATATTCCCACAAATACATTCACGAAATCAACCCCCACCCCAAAACAAAAAACACTCACAAACACGGTTTGTATCTCTCTCACACACCCACGTAGGTGGGGGACGTGCAGGAAGAGAAGAGGTGCATGCACGACGCACGTACTCCCGTCTCTTTCCCAACCACACCCGCGCAGGTACATGGTGGAGCTCATTTATGTACGAAAAAGGCAGCCCACGTGGTAATTTGGCACGTGTACTGGTTGTCCACTTGGTGGAGGTAGGATCATCTACCACGGGTGAACAAACAAATTGCGACTTGACGCGTTATGTTAAAAAAAGAGGCAAACCATGTGGGGCCTACCTTAGAGGCAATGCTCTATGCGCTGGAGTACTTTTGATGTGTCCTGTCAACTCGCAGAACAAGGAGAAGCTTGCTTAGTACGCTGTCTCCCCCGCCCACGGGTGCGGTGGCTCGCAGGATGAGGTGACGCTTGCTTAGTACTGTCTGCCTTACGCCTGCTCCCCCGCCCATGCGCGCGGTGGCTCGCAGGACGAGGAGAAAAATTTACTACTCCCTCCGTTTACTCCTCGTCCCTACTACCTTCCTTATAGAGATTATATCATATCGTTTGGAATATATATGTCCTTTAGTAGATTTCAATATGAACTACTAGTACATACTCCAAACACTGATGTATGCAGACGTATTTTAGAGTGTAGATTCACTCATTTTGCTCCGTATGTAGCACTCTCTCTCACCCCTCGACCCTCACCCACGTGGTGGACGTGCAGCGATTCTTTCGGTCTCATATAGCCAGAACGATATACACTGCACTACCATTATTGCTCGACTTCCCGAAGAGGCGAACATCCAATCGCAAGGTTAATATTTTGGATATGCCAAGTGCAAGGTTATAGGACAACGAGTAGTAGGTGCCGCGTCATTTATAAATAAAGTTTTTTTCTTCAGTGGCACGTACGCAATATGATAGGTTCATATGGAGAGAAAAGGAAACCGCTCCACTATATACATAGTCAGGACGGGCCAGCCTACACGATTGCTTGCTGGGGTTGCTCTCTTCACACTCTCTCGCACAAAACGACTGTGGCCACATCTCTAACATCCCGGCGGATCACGTCCACCGGGGTAAGGGGTGGATGCTTAGTGTAGATGCGGTCGCCGTCGCCGACGGTGAAAACCCACTGTCAGCATGTCCCGATCAGGGGTCCCCGCCGTTCTCTCTCACAAAGCCGGTGAGGTTACCTTCGTCCCTTGCTCACTGCCGTGACGTGGGCAGTTGCCGCCTCCTGCCACCCTCCTCAAGGTTGAGCTACGTCCCTCAGGTACAACTCCCTTTACAACCGGCTTGCACCACTGCTCCAGCTACCCACATCACTCCATGTGGATATTTCTCTACTTCTTTGCCCCGCACATACCTCTACTGGCTTCTACGTACTGTATTTGTGATGAGTTTATGTCTCATCAACTAGTCCCAGTAATCTTATTCTAATCACGCTTCTTCAATTTCTTTGCCACAAGGATGCTCATCTCGATTTTGGTGAAACTGCACAAAATGATCCGATGGTCAAAAGGTCGCAAACTTCATTTCTTAGGAAGCTCGAACATTGCCAGCAAATTGAAGCCTGGTTAGGGTTCATGGTTCAAGGGCTAGGGACTACATGGATCGTTTTTTTCTTTAGCTGCCTCTGTTCCAAAATAAGTGTCAACTTTAGTAGTAGTACAACTTTGTACTAAAGTTTGCATAAAGTTGAGACACTTATTTTGTAAAGGATGGAGTACATATTTGCTATGATCTGTCAATCATTGATTTGCAATAGCATGCATGTTAGTCTCCTTTGTATTTGATGAAATGTTGCAACGGGCAACCTTGGACGCAAGATACATGTAACAGAAGCTGGAAGCTTCATAGCAGTGTACAAATTGATCTTGCTAATAAATTACAGTACGTACTATACTAGTACTTCCTTCGTTCCTAAATATAAGTCTTTGTAGAGATTTCACCATGAAGCACATGCGGATGTATATAGATGCATTTTAAGTGTAGATTCATTCATTTTGTTCTGTATGTAGTTCACCTAGTGGAATCTCTACAAAGACTTATCTACTAGTAATAGCTAGCCCCCACAACTAGGAATTCACTATCCTCTCCTTGAGCCACATCATCTAAATTAATGTAGCCGTTAGATGAACTAAATTAGTCCATAATAGCCGTCTGATCTAGACGTTGAGAGGCTCCACAATAAGCCACATGCAAGCATGCAGAAATACCGTGGCATGCATGTGAGTGGGTTTTAAATCACATCAACATGTCTGCACGCAAGTATGCACCGGTAGCATGCATGTAAGTGAGCTTTTAAGTCCCATTAACATGTCAAAAGGAAAAATATAATCCCATTATGCAGTAGGAGTTGGCTGATCTTTTTTCCTTACGTGGGATGATCTACATGATGATGGGAGTTTTTTTAGTTTGGCTACCACATTTTTCATGCGGTTATAGAGTTTTTTTAGTTCTGTGAAATCGATAATTTTACGCAGAGAGATATACGGCTATTCCGCGGAAATGCGCGGGGACTCATCTAGTAGTATTTAGGAACGGAAGGAGTACTATGTAAAGAGTTAGGTGTCACACGGTGTCCAGAAAATATGGTGATAGTGTGAGGTGGGCCATGTAATCACTAAGCCTGCGTGTTTTCACTGCTCTTTCACTCCTCCGCTGTAAGAATGGAGAAAATTGTAATCTAGTAGTACCTCCTTTCGCCAAAAGCGTGGGGCATCCAGCAGTCCTACCACCTCAGTAATAAAGACCAATGAGCTGTCAAATCACATAGACCCAACAGTAAGTTGGACGGACGAAGCAACCATCACTCTTGCGCCAGTGAGAGGTCGCGTCCGCTCTGCCCGGGCATGAATGCGGCACCGATTCTTTGGAGCGGCGCTGACCGTTTCAGGCGGGAAGCGCGCACGGGTAATGGAGGGGCTTTGGCTAGGCCAGGCTGGTCAGGAGCGAGCGTGGCAGCTGTCCGCCTGTCCCTACTAGACACGCCCGGAAACGAGAGGATGCACCGACTCTCGCGGCTAAAATCGTACACTACACACCATCTCTCTATAGGAGTAGGTCGATCTGTCGCTCTCTTTAACACACACATGTTGTTAAACACACACACACACACACAAACGCGCACACACACACACACACACACACACACACACACGCACGCACACGCACGCACCTTGGTCCCGCTGCACCTTCTAACGTGACTTATTACACCTAGACGGAGGGAGTAGTAAGTACGAGATACAGTGGCACACCGACTTAGGTCGAATACAAGTGCCCAAAATTGTGTGCATGTTATAATAAGGATTCACTTAAAATAGTACATGAGCGAACAGAGGGATCAATTGGAAAGTGTTCCCGAGCAGTAGCGAGATGTGTGAGGTAAGATGCACCGCTGGCGCTTTTATTTTTTCTTATTAATTTGTTTGTTTCACCCTCTGACTGGTGGGACCCAACATACTACGTGGCGAGAGGTAAGGTGACTAAGGCTGCATTATTTCTGCATCGCTGTGGATAGTCTTACCACCAAAGCCACATGACACGATTATGATTTAAATCCCAATGACTCCCACACACACACACACACACACACACACACACACAAACACGACATGCTTGTCACACGAATGCAGGAATGTATAAAAGGTTATTTTCCTCTCGTTGAACATAACGGGAGGGTTGTGTAGCTGGTTAGCATGTTCACTCATCAAACTTGAGGTCTGGGGTTCCACACAAAAAAAACTTGAGGTCTCGGGTTCGATAACTACACTTGAGCATAATTTGTGCCAGGAGGATTCTTTGACTGGTCAAAATGGATGGATACGGAGGTATACGATCTCGTAGTGACTATATAATCACCTCATCACATACTCTACCACGGCGCTTGTTTTCTAGGGTTTACACGCTTCACTCTCTCTCTCCAGTATATATATACACGCTGGAGCCTCAGCGCTTGTAGTTTCTCTCTTCACACTCTCTCACCCTCTCTAGATCTAAACAAGACTTCGTTGGCCTCTCTCTCCCCTCATTGATGCTCAAAGAGCCAACATGATCCGTCCGCCGGGAAGGGAAGGAGGCTTAACACTGTCACCGTCGGCGAGGGAGGGAATCCACTACCGACGCAACTGTTCACTTTCACCTAGCGGCGGCGCGGGAGGGCCTCCGACCCCTTCTTCTTTGCTGTCATCCCGTCGCCCACCGAACCATGCCCCAAGAACCTTAAAGTATAATTTACTTATTCCACATGCATTGCTTTAGTTGCATGTATACCATGAATCTAGGACGTGGTTCAAAGAGGAAAGGAGTGGGGGAAAGTAGTGGGGAAAGTTGTATCGCAGAAATCTAGGACGTGGTTCAAAGAGGAAAGGAAGGGGCGAAAGTACTAATATAGACTAGCTATCCCGCACCTACATTGGTCGAAAAGGGAAAACAATGACAAATGCATTACGCACATCTGTAACAAACTGATCTTTTGTTTTGGGGGACAAGGCTGTAGAATTTGAGCAGGACTAGATTTGCTGCGCTCACATAGGGAAAGGTGTCTAAAGATAACAAAACTAGGACCAACACAAATATGGTCCTTGGTTGTTTGTTCTTTGTTGCAACAGACTATGCACGACCACAGTACATCGGTAGATGCACATGGTGCTGGTGCATCCACTGTCCCATGCAACTCTTTAGCTGTTGTTAATCTAAGGCCCTGTTTGGTTAAAAACTCCCTAGTTCGTACCTGCTTGGTTCCAGGGACTAAACATGGACTAGAGGTTATTAAATGACATGCTAAAAGACCATGTTACCCCTAGTAATGAACTAATAGAGACAAGGTGCGATGCGTGGCAGGGGCAACTATTGGAAAAAGTCCCAAAAAGACTCCCTCGGGGTCTTCTTTCTTTAGTCCCAAAAATGCCCACTTTTAGTCCCTAACAGTCCCTCATGTTTGGTTTAGATGGGATTGACACGGAGTTTTTTTAGTCCTTACACCAAAATGTCCCTGTAAACAAACAGCCTCTAATAATGCCGCTGGAAAATTGATGCAATGCCATAGTTAAAAGCAAATTGCATGTTTAACAAATTTTATTGTTAATATAATCTCTATGTTAATATTAATCAATGCTACCGTTTGAAAAATGCTACTGTCTTGCTTTCTTTCCCATCTAGATAAGGTAGATGCTTCTTTTTGTTGGCTTCTGTGTCATCCACCGTTATTGACCACTATTTGTTTCCTTTGCACCTCTGTGTAAACAGGGTTATCTACTTGACCTCGTTGCCATTGTGATCTTTTGTTGCACTGCACAAAATACTTTTGTTTTAAGAGTGTTTTGTGCAGTTCAACCAAAATGCGACACCTACAACGTTGCTTGATTGCTTGATCTTAGTGGAATTGCACAAGAGGAGATCTTACTTCCTATCCGTGTTGGCAAATTTGGTTCAGATCTTCTTCTTGTGAGTTGTTTGAATTCCGCATCATGAGAGGTCAGTACTAGCCTTCTTTCACATGATTCTGTAGTGTGCATTCATATGTTGTGCTACTTGTATGGTAATGTTGCTTGATTTTAGTGAACTGCACAAATGGAGACAAGACTTCCAATCTGTATGTGCATCGTAATATCCCATTGAGGTAAGATAAGGATATTTCACAACTGTTGGCCTGTATTTTGCCACTCTCATCAGAAAATTAATGTCATTGTTTAGTGCTATACTTGTGCTCCCTAATTGACATGCCAAATCTTACATTGAAGGCGAAGCTTGTTTGTTATTGAACCAAGTGATGAAGGGGAAGAACAAGCAGAAAAACAAAAATCAACTCCCGGTGCTGTAATGAAGCACTGGAACTGTGATGACACAAGTAATGATATAGTTTTGCATCTTAATTTATTGCTATGGCTAGAACGAGCAATTGTTTTGCCACTAATTTGATGACACTCTTAATGTAATACGTAATTATCTCTACTTGTGCAAACAGGGATCTTCTTTGAAGATACCATATATTTTAGTGGAACTGCACAAGAAGATGTTGGAAACATTAAACTAAGTGAGGAGTATATAGTAAGCATGGCCACCACAGTAGATAGCAACAGATGGTTCCGGAGTAGTGCTTCATCTGTATGCTCTACACAATAAGCCTCCTGACAAAGGTTGGTACTCGCCCACTGATTTCATCCATATGATTGAGCTTTGTCATCTCTATTGGTGTAGTGCTACTATTTAGGTACTGTCATGAAAAAGTAGTATTGTCCTTGAGAAGTGCTTCATCTATGCTGTTTTAAATATTTCCTTTCCTTTTTTTTCGAACAAACAGGGATGCTAGCATTTAGTAGTCCTCTTGTCTTTGCACAACAGGATCATCTTCCTCTGAAGAAGAATATGGATTACATGAAATGACTAGTTCCGATTATGCCAGGATGAAGAAGTCATGTCTATCTTCTCCTCAGAAGGAGCAGTTGAAGGATGGTTACATTACTCCCCACAAGACCAAACTAACTTCAGCTCAGAAGGACTGACAAATCTCCATTTTTTGCTGTGATGCGCGGGTACAATGTTGTTCTAGGATTCTTTCTGGCAAGTTCCATTTTTATAAAAGTGTTCTCTACATGGACCATGTAAGTGCATGTTTAAACTGTCAATTCATAGTACTGTTTGCTTTATACTAATCACTTTTTTTGTAATTGTGCAAACAGGGGTGCTCAGCTTGATTTCAATGGAACTGCACAAAATGTTCATGACTACATCGAATCATTCATTTCCACCACAAGAAAGGAGGTGCCGATAAGTTCAAGGTGTTGCAACATATAAGGGTGAAATCATACAAGGTACGCGCGAATTTGGTTGATTTTGGTGGAACTGCACAAAAAGAATAGCTGGTTTATTTAGCATGAGGTGCCATGTCAATGTCCGAACTGATGGCAAACCCTGCCCATTCCACAATCGTAGGCATTTGATATTTTGGAATGGGACAACCTTGTCAAATTTTGCTCATTGATTTTAGCAAGACATGCGTTTGATATTTTTGAATGGGATGCCCTTTGCTGTCGGCAGCGTCGATCATTTTTTTCTTTATTCTTTAGTTGTGAAGTAAATATTGCCTCTGACATGTGAGTCACTGAGATGCATAATCATTGATTGTTTTGAATGTTCTCTATGAATTGCCAGCCTTGTGTGTTTGATTGCAATGCACAGAAACGCTAAAAAGCTGCTCAAACTCTTTGTACTCCTTCTGTTCCTTTTTACTTCACACATTATGAAAGTGCATACTTTTTTGTATAAGATTGGTCAAAGTAGAGATACTTTGATTGTAGACAAAACTTGTATAGAAAGGACCGGAGGGAGTACATGTGAAACTGCTGCAAATGAGGATCCATCTCAGTGGGTTTCCTCCTGGTTTCCTGACATCACGGTCCCACACCATTGTCAACCTATGTACTCCCTCCTTTCCGGTTTATAGGGCTTATCTCAAAATTTTAGTTTTTCCATTTTATAAGGCTCAATTTGGTTGTTTTCCATCATATTTCGGATTCCAAGGTGCATTAAATCATTGTATGCAAGTATTAAGAGAAAATTGACCAATGCATGTACTTTATGCATGCATGCATTGCAATTAATGCATTGATAAACGTAATTTTTTGAGGATAACAAGAGCATTAATTAGGTGCTTTTGCAAAACTACAAAAAGTATTCCACCACTCGCCATGTACCTTGATTGGTGAGATTTTTGAATTGAGCACTATAAACCAAAAAGGAGGGAGTAGTCAATAAACGAGCGAATTGCACAAGAAGCGGCCAACAGCTGGGACCAAGCAGCTCGAGCAGTATTTGTGTTTTTGAGGTGTGAGCACTGCATAGTTTTTCGATGTTTAGTCCAGATATTATTTTTTCTCCTCTGAACAACAACGAAAACATCGCTGCAGGTATTAACTGGGCGGGCTGTGGCCCGTCTAGCCCAGGCCAGATATCCAGCCCAGATATTAATTTTTTTCAAGCTAAAAATGGCTAGTCCAGCTATACTTTTTTTAGGAATACCTAGGCAAGGTCAAGTTGTTATTCTCCGCCCCGCTGGGCTGCAAATCTTTCCTAGGAGGGATGCATTAGGCTTAACAAGAAAATGGGCTATAAGAAATAATAAATGGGATGTCATTATAAAAACTGGGTAGTAACTATAAAAAAATGCACCAAACACGTAATTACTTTATAAAATATTATTTTTGGATATCAAAATTTTTAATTTTGTTAATTGTTGCGAGCACAATGTTTTGTTGGATTTTTACGTAATATAAATTTATATTGAAATTGTATTTAATCTGACTAGAAATTTTGGGATAAAAATATTTCGGATCCCATCAAAATGTGGGAAATTTTATTGAATTCTATTTTGAACCGTTGGTTGAAATGGGCTGTACTTTTAACAAACTATAAATGGGCTGTAGTACATTCCATTAGAATTCAAAAATGGGCTGCACATTCTTACAAATCTCAAATAGGCTATAAGTTCTCTGCCACACACTTCTGGCCTTACTAAGTTGACGCGTCCCCTTAAAAAAAGAGTTGACGCGTATGCAAGGCTTTGTCAACTTATTGTCAACACACGGTTCTAGCAACAGTGGCTGTTGGATGTCCATCCAACGGATGCCGTGCTTCTTCTTCAATCTCGGATATTCTAGCTTCACCCGCCCAAAAAATGATTTCTCCCCCTGATATCTGGGGTCCACCGTTTCAGAAGCTGACCAGTGGGACTACTAAGTTGATGTACCAAGGGCTTTGTCAACTTAGTCAATATAAACGATTCTAGCTGTAGTGACCGTACGATGTCCATCCAACGGCCGTCGTGCTTCTTCAACCTCTGGTCTTCTTGCTCCAGCCGCCCAAAGTAGCGCCGGCTGTGCCGCCTGCTCCTGCCTCCCGTGGCCGACTGTGCTGTCGCGGAGGCCTCACCGCCCCCTACTATTCCCACCGCTGGTCAGGCCATCCCTCCACTCACCCACACCCCCTGTTATTCTGCGGCGACGGCAGCCTCACACCGCAGCCGAACCAGTGAACCCTCGTACTCCTCTCCGCATGTGCATCCACTGCCGCGTCTTCCCCGGCTCCGCATCGTCCCCTTCCTGGGCCTCGCCGTCGTCGACCGCCGTGGTGCTCTTGGCGCGGCGTGGTCAACGTGGTCAAGGAACACTTCCATCGGACGTGGAATCTACGTGGAGAGGCTGATAGCTGGGTCCACGGCCGCAGCAAGGAAGTGCCTCCTTATTACGTGGAAAATAATGATTCCTCCACCTGACAGCTGGGACCCACCAGACGGGCCACTGTATTTCGCGAAAAAACGTTTCCCCCTGACTTCTAGGACCCACCAGCTACATCTTCGCATGCAAGGAAGTGCGTCCGAAAAAACGATTCGCCCCCTTGACTGCTGGGACCCACCAGCTACATGTTCGCACGCAAGGAAGTTCGTCCGGGCAAGAAATAAAAAATTGATTCGCCCCCATGACTGCTGGGACCCACCATCTACATCTTCACACGCAAGGAAGTGCCTGACAGTCGGGACCCACCTGGTCGAAGCGTATGTAGTGTTGTCATTCTGGTCGCAAACGTGTATGTACATATATACTGGTCGATGTAGAGGAGCGCACGTGTCGTAGTAGAGGCGCGCACATAGCATGTACACGTACATACAGTGGCCAGTGTGCAATAAAGAAAATATGGCCACGTATGTGTACATACGGGCGGGGTCTCGAACGCCTACTCGCGCATACGTACGGCCAGGGCTCGTGTACATGGCTGGGTCGGAATGGAGAAACCGCGTCGTCGTCGTGTTCACGGGGAGGCAACGGAATGCGTCGTGTTCATGGGGAGGCAACGGAATGCGTCGTGTTCATCGGGAGGCAACGGAACACGTGGGAGCCAACCGGCTTGGATGGAACAAGCGATGGAAACGAGGCCTAGCGTACCGTAGAACGGAGGAAACGGCCTTGTGTTCGACCGACCATGTTCGAAACGGGATCCTGTTCATCAGGAGGGGTCTGGCGTACCGCAAAACGGAGGAAACGGACCTCCTACGGTCGAAATGGGGGTC
The DNA here is from genome assembly GCF_018294505.1 of Triticum aestivum. Classification (NCBI taxonomy): domain Eukaryota; kingdom Viridiplantae; phylum Streptophyta; class Magnoliopsida; order Poales; family Poaceae; genus Triticum; species Triticum aestivum. The sequence goes on from NC_057804.1 coordinate 417,694,912, forward strand.
CTGTTGATCGGGAGGGGTGTGGCGTACCGCAAAACGGACGAAATGGACTTGTGTTGGAGCGCTACGGTCGAAACGGGGGTCCTGTTCATCGGGAGAGGTGTGGCGTACCACAAAACGAGACTCCATGGGATACTGTTCATCTTGACCATCGACCTCCTCCTGCCTCCATGGGCTACCGTCAACCTCCTCCAGCCTCCACGGGCTCCTATTCATCCAGCCTCCACCGCGCGCTACTCCACCGGCTACTATTCAACCACCCCTCCACGGGCACCCCTCCACCGTCTACTGTTCATCCAGCCCTCCACGGGGTCGTCGTGTTCATCCAGCCCTCCACTCCACGGGGTCCTGTTCATCCACCCCCACCGCTCACTGTTCATCCAACCCCCCTGCAATGCTCATTGTTCATCCAATCGATCGGCTTCAGTTAGCAGCAGTAGTGAAGGAATCGCTCGATCGGGTTCAGTTAACAGCCATCGATCGATTGCTTGGGTTTAGTAACACGTAGCCTGCAGTGCAATCGCTCGGGTTCAGTTAGAGCCCAACGCCTTGCTCGGGTTCAGTTAGAGCCAACGCCTCACACTACGTGTACGAGAGAAACTCGCATCGCTCGGCCCCCGACCACCCATCGTAACCGGGAACTCCCCAAAATTTTCCTCGCCCTCGCTTCTACCATGGTTTTTTCCGTCATGGACGGCCCAAAGAATTTCATGCAGCTGCGTCTCCGGCCCGCCCAGGACGAAAAGCCCATTTTCTTTCATGATTTTTTGTCATAGAAGTAGGAGCCCACCACATCTATGATGATACCGGGTTTTGTCACAATTATCGTCATAGAAGTGTCATAAGTATGACAAAAAAACATTCATTCGGCCCAAAATGTCAGGAATGTGTATGTTTTTGTAGTGGAGAGGGCACACCAGCCCCTTGTGGGCTAGTGTGTTCCTCCCTTTGGCCATTAGGCCCATAACCTCCCCGCAGGTCTCCCGAAACCCCTTCCGGTGACTCGATGACTACCCGGTGCATTCTGAAACCTTTCCCTGAGACCAAATATGATCGTGCTATATATCGATATTTACCTCCTGACAATTCCGGAGCTCCTCGTCATATCCGTGGTCTCATCTGGGACTCAGAACAACATTCGGTCACCAACTCACATAACTCATATAATACTATATAGTCAATGAAGGTTATGCGTGCAGACCCTATGGGTTCGAGAATGATGTAGACATGACCGAGACGCTTCTCCGGTCAATAACCAATAGTGGGACCTAGATGCCCATATTGGCTCCTACATATTCTACGAAGGTCTTTATCGGCTGAATCATTATGACAACATACGTAGTTCCCTTTGTCGGTCAGTATGTTACTTGCCCGAGATTTGATTGTCGGTATCTCCATACCTAGTTCAATCTCGTTACCGGCAAGTCTCCTTACCTGTTCCGTAATACATGGTCTTGTAACTAACTCCTTAGTCACTTTGCTTGCAAGCTTCTTGTGATGCTGAATTACCGAGAGGGCCCAGAGATACCTCTCCGATCCCAATCTCGATCCATGCCAACTCAAAAGACACCTTCAAAGATACCTGTAGAGCATCTTTATGATCACCCCATTATGTTGTGACGTTTGATAGCACACAAGGCATTCCTCTGGTATCCGGGAGTTGCATGATATCATGGTCGAAGGAATATGTATTTGACATTAAGAAAGCAATAGCAATAAACTGAACGATCATATGCTAAGCTAATGGATGGGTGTTGTCCATCACATCATTCTCCTAATGATGTGATCCCGTTATCATGTGACAACACGTGTCAATGGTTAGGAAACCTTAACCATCTTTTGATCGACGAGCTAGTCTAGTAGAGGCTCACTAGGGACACAATATTTGTTTATGTATCCACACATGTATTTAAGTTTCCGGTCAATACAATTCTAGCATGAATAATAAACCTTTATCATGATTAAGGAAATATAATAATAACCACTTTATTATTGCCTATAGGGCATATAAATCCAAAAGTATAGTGGATCAATCGTATTCCTTTCGATAAGTAAGAGTGTCGAACCCAACGAGCAACAGAAGGAAATGATAAGTGGTTTTCAATAAGGTATCTTCTGCAAGCACTGAAATTGTCGGTAACAGGTAGTTTGATAGCAAGATAATTTGTAACAAGCAAGTAACGGTAATGTTAAATAAAGAGCGGCAAGGTAGCCTAATCATTCTGTGGCAGAGGACATGCCAAAACAGTCTCTTATGATAAGCAAAGTGTTCTTGAGGGTATACGGGAGTTTCACCATATCACTTTCATCATGTTGGTTTGGTTCGTGTTCGCTACTTTGATAATTTGATATGTGGGTGGACCGGTGCTTAGGTGCTGTTCTTAGCTGAACAAACCTGCTACTTATTATTAACCCCCTCGCATGCATCCGCAACTACGAGAAAAGTATTAAGATAAAATCTAACAAATTTGTTATGAGATCATGGACATGTATCAAGAAGGAAATGTCAAGGACTTAAGGATGATCAGGTGCCGGTTTAGAAAAACTTTAAACCCGGAGCACAACCTAACAAATTTGTTCTTGTGTTTATTTTGTAGGATCAGTTTAACACATAGCATTAAATATTTGGATCCAAATCGGTCCTTTACGAAGTAGCACATTGACTAGGGTTTAAGCTTCTGTCACTCTAGCAACCCATCATCTAATAACTACTCCACAATGCATTCCCTTAGGCACAAGTATGGTGAAGTGCCATGTAGTCGATGTTCACATGACACCACTAAGGGAATCACAACATAAATATCATCACAATATCGAACACATATCAAGTTCACATGATTACTTGCAACATGACATCTCCCGTGACGTCAAGAACAAAAGTAACTACTCACAAATGATAATCATGCTCAAGATCAGAGGGGTATTAAATAGCATAATGGGTCTGAACATATAATCTTCCACCAAATAAACCATATGGTAATCAACTACAAGATATAATCAACACTACTAGTCACCTACAGGTACCAATCTGAGGTTCCGGTACAAAGATTGAACACAAGAGATGAACTAGGGTTTGAGAGAAGATGGTGCTATCGAAGATGTTGATGGAGATTGCCCTCCCTAAGATGAGAGGGTTGTTGGTGATGACAATGGCTTCGATTTCCCCCTCCGAGAGGGAAGTTCCCCCGGCGGAATCGCTTTGCCGATGGGCAAATGTGCTCCTTCCCAAGTTCCGCCTCGAGACAGTGGCACTCCGTCTCGAAAGTTCTCTCCTTATTTTTTGTAGGTCAAAATGACCTATATACCAGAAGATGGGCACCGGAGGTGGGCTGGGCTGAGCACAACCCACCAAGACGCGCTTGGGGGGGGCCTGGTGCGCCCTGGTGTCTTGTGCTCACCAGGTGGCCCCCACTGGCATTTATTTGCTCCAGTATTTTTTATATATTCCAAAATAATTCTCCATAAATTTTCAGCTCATTTGGAGATGTGCAGAATATGTAACTCTGAAGTAGCTTTTTCAGGTCCAGAATTCCAACTGTCGGCATTCCCCCTTTTGTGTAAACCTTGCGTATTATGAGAGAAAAGGCATTAGAATTACTTCATAAAGCATTATTATGTTGGGGAACGTAGTAATTAAAAAAAATTCCTACGCACATGCAAGATCATGGTGATGCATAGCAACGAGAGGGGATAGTGTTGTCCACGTACCCTCGTAGACCGAAAGCGGAAGCGTTAGCACAACGCGGTTGATGTAGTCGTACGTCTTCACCATCCAATCGATCCAAGTACTGAACGTATGACACCTCGAGGTTAGCACACGTTCAGCTCGATGACGTCCCGTGAACTCCGATCTAGTAGAGCTTCACGGGAGAGTTTCGTCAGCACGACGGTGTGATGATGGAGATGATGTTGCTACCAACGCAGGGCTTTGCCTAAGCACCGCTACGATATGACCAAGGTGGAATATGGTGAAGGGGGGCACCGCAAAAGGCTGGGAGAGATCAATAGATCAACTTGTGTGTCTAGAGGTGCCCCCCTGACCCCGTATATAAAGGAGTGGAGGAGGGGGGAGGGCCGGCCCTCCTATGGCGCGCCCTGGAGGAGTCCTACTCCCACCGGGAGTAGGATTCCTCCCCTTCCAAGTAGTAGGAGTAGGAGTCAAGGAAAGGGAAAAGAGAAGAGAAGGAAGGAGGGGACGCAGCCCCTCCCCCTAGTCCAATTCGAACTAGGCCTTGGGGGCCGCGCAGCCTCCCCTTTCTCTTTCCCCTAAAGACCAATAAGGCCCATATACTCCCCGGCAAATTCCCGTAACTCTCCGGTACTCTGATAAATACCCGAATCACTCGGAATCTTTCCGATGTCCGAATATAGTCGTCCAATATATCGGTCTTTACAACTCGACCATTTCGAGACTCCTCATTATGTCCCCGATCTCATCTGGGACTCCGAACTACCTTCGGTACATCAAAACACATAACTCATAATATAAATCGTCACCGAACGTTAAGCGTGCGGACCCTACGGGTTCGAGAACTATGTAGACATGACTGAGACACATATCCGGTCAACAACCAATAGTGGAACCTGGATGCTCATATTGGCTCCCACATATTCTATGAAGATCTTTATCGGTCAAACCGCATAACAACATACGTTGTTCCCTTTGTCATCGGTATGTTACTTGCCCGAGATTCGATCATCGGTATCTCAATACCTAGTTCAATCTCGTTACCGGCAAGTCTCTTTACTCGTTATGTAATGCATCATCCCACAACTCATTAGTCACGTTGCTTGCAAGGCTTATAGTGATGTGCATTACCGAGAGGGCCCAGAGATACCTCTCCGACAATTGGAGTGACAAATCCTAATCTTGAAATACGCCAACTCAACAAGTACCTTCGGAGACACCTGTAGAGCACCTTTATAATCACCCAGTTACGTTGTGACGTTTCGTAGCACACAAAGTGTTCCTCCGGTAAATGGGAGTTGCATAATCTCATAGTCATAGGAACATGTATAAGTCATGAATAAAGCAATAACAACATACTAACGATCAAGTGCTAAGCTAAAGGAATGGGTCAAGTCAATCACATCATTCTCCTAATGATGTGATCCCATTAATCAAATGACAACTCATGTCTATGGTTAGGAAACTTAACCATCTTTGATTAACGAGCTAGTCAAGTAGAGGCATACTAGTGACACTATGTTTGTCTATGTATTTACGCATGTATTATGTTTCCGGTTAATACAATTCTAGCATGAATAATAAATATTTATCATGAAATAAGGAAATAAATAATAACTTTATTATTGCCTCTAGGACATATTTCCTTCATATTATGCATAAAAACATTGTAAATAACAGTAGGAAAACATGATGCAAAATGGGCGTATCAACTCCCCCAAGCTTAGACCTCACTTATCCTCATGCGAAAAAACGATATCGAAAAACATGCCCACATGCTTAGAGAGAGAGGTGTCGATAAAAACAAAATACGGACATAGAAGCATCATGCTTATTATTATAACAACAACCAACTTTATCATAGAACTTTATCGTATAACTTCTCATGAACAAGTAACAATTCATCACAACATCGAAGTAAAAGCATAAACTCTATTGAAAACTGACAAGCTATGTTCTTAGTCAACTTTGCATCTACAATTCATCATCTTTTCAGGAAGGGTCACATGTCGGAGCCTTTTGGAAAGTCCACATACTCAACCATCATATAATCTTCTATGATTGCTAACACTCACCTCATACACATGACCAAAAAGTTTCAACCGGACACATAGAAAGATAGGGGCTTATAGTTTCTCCTCCCAATGTATTCACCTCAAAGGTGATGTCAACAATAATAATTCATGCTCACTCATATCCAACTAGATATATGTGCCTAGATCTTTCCTCGCCACATGATGCTTGCAAAAAGAGAAATAAAAAGGAATAGGGAAGAATACTTTGACTCTTGCATAAAAGTAAATACCTAAAAATAAAAGATAAGCCCTTCACAGAGGGAAGCAGAGGTTGTTGTGCACTTTTTAGTTTGTATGCTCAGTCTCTTAGTGGAAAAGAATGTCACATTATATTGCCCCTTATTATAGCAACCTTTATTATGCAGTTTGTCGCTTTTATTATTTTGCCATCACAAGTTCGTACAACGTTCAATTTTCTCTTACACTAAATGATCCAACACATTTAGAAGCAACTTTTATTGCCTTATTACACCGATGACAACTTACTTGAAGGATCTTACTCACTCCATAGGTAGGTATGGTGGACGCTCAAAACAAGATTTTCGGTTTAAGGGTTTTTGGATGCACAAGTAGTATCTCTACTTAGTGCAGAATTTTTGGCTAGCAAAGATATTGGGCAAGCACCACATGTTAAATGATCTATGACAATATAACTTCTATGTGAATATGAACAAATATAAACCATTATGTTGTCTTTGTTGTCCAACGTCAACAATTGTGGCATATAATATTTTGATGGGGGCTCACAATGATAAAAGATGTCCAAGATAGTGTATTTGCTTGCGAATCTTCTCTTCCCTTATTAATTCTTTCATGAATTGCATCATTGACCAATGCTATGTTTGTCAATCTCTAATAAATTTTACCACTTATACTTTTCCTTATGTGATGTCATTACTTACCATAAGATTAACATATGATCTTTTTCATTATTTCTTTTCTTTTTATTGAAACATAAAAGTGAAGAAAGCAAAACTTGAACTAAACTTTGTTATATATCTCACACACGATTACATAGATAGATAGATCACTAAGCAAACACACAAAAATAGATTCAATTAAACTTTTATTCAACTAATTCAAAAGATAACTAAAGATCGAACTAAAATAGGTAAAGGAAAAGATAGTGGTGGTGATACGATACCGGGGCACCTCCCCCAAGCTTGGCACAAGCCAAGGGGAGTGCCCATACCCGTTGCTCAAGTCTCCTTTGGTGGGGGAGATAACAATGATGGTGTAGTAGTAGTAGTGAGCTTATCCTCATGCTTCCATGGTAGCGGTTCACCATCATAAGAGGAAGCGTGAGTATCAGGAGTCCTGCAACTGGCAGCTAAACTCATACCTTTAAATCTTGCCTCATATTCAAAGACTTGATTTTGGAGATCATTGATTTGGCTTTGCAGAAAATTGATTTGCTCGTTAAAGGTGAAGACGATGTCCTTCATGGACCGACCATCCACCTTGCGATCACGGGTGAAGGCCATAATCATGAGGTGATTGGCACTGAGCCCACGTTCCACAATCCCCTTGAACTTGAAGACCTCCTGCTCTATGGCTTCGAGCCTCGCCTCCAAGGTTCCCTTCCTCTTCGGCCCTTTTACATCCCGGATGTGGAGCATCCCCTCATGCATCTCGATGGTTTGAGGGTGCTTCATCATGTCCGACAAGTATGGGTTGATTACCCTTTCGAAGAACTTGTCCTTGGAGGAGCTCGGAGCGCCATGGCGATCTAGATCTGTCAGAAAACATCATGGAAGAAGAACAGAAGATTTTTCTGTGATACGGTGGTCAATACGTCCAGGGGGTATATAAAGATTTTTTTTATCTTGGGAAACAAGCAAAATAGAAGGAAAACAGACTCAGGAAGGTTCCCAAGGTGGGCACAACCCACCCGAGCGCGCCAGGCAAGGCAGGCGCGCCCTGGTGTCTTGTGCCCTCCTCGGTTGCCTTCCTGGTTATTTCTTACTTTCCTATGTTTTGTAATATTCCAAAACCAAAAGAAAAGAATTTTTGCAGATTTTTTGGAGTCGGTTTACTTACCATATCACATACCTCGCCTTTTTCAGGGTTCTGGAGGGTTACGGAAGGTTTCTTTTATGTGTTCCTCTGGTGTCATGGTTTGAATAATATTGCTTTCAACATTAATAGGCGTACCTGACATATAGTGTTTAATTCTTTGTCCATTGACCACCTTTGGGTTAGTACCTTCAGCATTATTAATTTTGATAGCTCCAGAGCGATAAACATCTTTGATAATATATGGCCCTTCCCATTTAGAGATGAGTTTTCCTGCAAAGAATCTGAAACGAGAGTTGTACAAAAGAACATATTGACCAACTTTCAATTCCCGCTTTTGGATCCTTTTATCATGCCACCTTTTAACCTTTTCTTTAAATAATTTGGCATTTTCATAGGCTTGGGTTCTCCATTCGTCTAGTGAGCTAATATCAAATAGCCTCTTTTCACCGGCAAGTTTGAAATCATAGTTGAGTTCTTTAATTGCCCAATATACTTTATGTTCTAACTCAAGAGGCAAATGACAAGCTTTTCCATAAACTGTTTTATAGGGATACACACCCATAGGATTTTTATAAGTTGCCCCGTAGGCCCAAAGTGCATTATCTACTTTCTTAGACCAATTCTTTCCGGACCTATTGACAGTTTTTTGTAATATTAGTTTTATTTCTCTATTGCTAAGTTCAACTTGACCACTAGATTGAGGATGATAAGGTGATGCAATTCTATGGTTAACATCATATTTAGCAAGCATTTTATGGAAATCACCATGAATAAAGTGTGAACCACCATTAGTCATTAAATATCTAGGGACTCCAAACCTTGGGAAAATAAGTTATTTAAGCATTTTCATGGAAGTGTTATGATCAACATTATTAGTTGGAATAGCTTCTACCCACTTAGTAACTTAATCAACAACAACCAAAGTATGTGTATACCCATTAGAGGAAGGAAATGGTCCCATATAATAAAAATCCCAAACATTAAATGGTTTAACAGCAAGTGAATAATTCATAGGCATTTCTTGATGCTTACCGATATCACCAATTCTTTGACATTCATCACAAGATAAAAAAACTCACGGGCATCATATTGAAGAGAGTAGGCCAATAAAAACCTGATTGCAATACCTTGTGGGCAGTTCTATCTCCCGCATCATGTCCTCCATAAGCTTCAGAGTGACATTTCCGTAGGATTTGTTCCTATTCATGCTCAGGTACACAACGTCTAATAATACCATACACTCCCTCTTTATAAAGATGTGGGTCGTCCCAAAAGTAATGTCTTAAATCATACAAGGATTTTTTTATTTTGTTGATATGTAAAACTAGGTGGTATGTATTTAGCAACAGTATAATTAGCATAGTCAGCATACCAAGGAGTGTTGTGAGAAACATTTATTGCAACTAGTTGTTCATCAGGAAAACTATCATCAATAGGTAGTGGGTCATTAGGAATATTTTCTAACCTAGACAGGTTATCAACTATGGGGTTCTCAGCTCCTTTTCTATCAGTAATATGTAAATAAAATTCTTGTAGCAAAAGAACCCACCTAATGAGTCTAGGTTTAGCATCTTTCTTTTCCATAAGATATTTTATAGCATCATGATCAGTGTGAACAATTACTTTGGAATCAACAATGTAAGATCTGAATTTACCACAGACAAACACAACTGCTAAAAATTCTTTTTCAGTAGTATCATAATTTTGTTGGGCACTTTCTAGAGTTTTGCTAGCATAATGAATAACATTTAATTTCTTATGAACTCTTTATCCTAGAATAACACCAACATCATAATCACTAGCATCACACATAATTTCAAAAGGCAAGTTCCAATTAGTTGGTTGAATAATAGGTGCACAAGTTAAGGCTTTCCTAAGTGTTTCAAAGGCTTCAACAAAATCATCATCAAAAACAAATTGAACATCCTTTTGTAAAAGATTTTTAAGAGGCCTAGAAATTATTGAGAAGTCTTTAATAAACCTCCTACAGAAACCATCATGACCAAGAAAACTACGAATACCTTTAATATCTTTAGGACATGACATTTTCTCAATTGCATCAACTTTAGCTTTATCCACCTCAATACCTTGTTCAGAAATTTTATGCCCCAAGACAATACCTTCATTAACCATAAAGTGGTACTTCTCCCAATTCAAGACAACATTAGTTTGCTCACATCTATGCAAAACTCGATCAAGGTTGCTTAAGCAATCATCAAACGAAGTTCCATAAACAGAAAAATCATCCATGAAAACCTCAACAATCTTTTAATAAAAATCAGAGAATATAGTAGTCATACACCTTTGGAAGGTAGTAGGTGCATTGCATAAACTAGTAGGCATACTTCTATAAGCATAAGTTCCAAATGGGAAAGTAAAGGTGGTTTTCTCTTGATCAGGTTGTGAAACAGGTATTTGAGAAAAAACCAAAATATCCATCAAGAAAACAGAAGTGTGTGTGCTTATATAGTATTTCTAGAATTTGATCGATACAAGGCAGAGGGTAATGATCTTTTCTAGTTGCTTTATTTAACTTTCTAAAATCAATTACCATTTTGTAGCCAGTGACAATTCTTTGTGGAATAAGTTCATTTTTATCATTAGGAACAACAGTAATACCTCCCTTCTTAGGGACACAATGAACATGACTTACCCATCTACTATCAACTATGGGATAGATTATACCTGCTTCTAGAAGCTTTAATATTTCAGTTCTTACCACTTCTTTCATCTCAGGATTCAAACGCCGTTGATGATCAACAACGGGTTTAGTATCAGGTTCCATATTAATCTTGCACTGACAAAGAGTGGGACTAATGCCCTTAAGATCATCAAGAGTATATCCAATAGCATCATGGTGCTTCTTCAAAATTTTCAATAATCTTTCTTCTTCATGTCCTGAAAGGTTAGCACTAATAATAATAGGATATATTTTTTTCTCATTGAGATAAGCATATTTCAAAGTGTCAGGCAGTTGTTTTAAACATAGGATCACCCTTAGGTGGAGGAGGACCTCCTAGAGTTTCAATATGCAAATTGTGTTTGAGCAAAGGTTGTTGTTCAAAGATTTTATTTATTTATTTCATGCATATGCATATCATTTTCAAGGTCTAGCAAATATTGTTCTAGTGGATAAATAGGAGGCACAACAATAGAAGCAAGACCAATTATTTCATCCTTACTAGATAATTCTTTATTATGAGGTTATCTACTAAACTTGGAGAAATTAAACTCATGAGACTCATCACTGAAGCTAACACTGACAGTTTGTTGTTCACAATTTATTTTAGCATTGACAGTGTTCAAGAAAGGTCTACCAAAGATAATGGGACAAAAGTCATCTTGTGGGGAATCCAGAACTATAAAATCAGTAGGACATTTTATTTTCCCACACAAGACTTCAACATCTCTAACAATCCCAAGTGGTGTGATGGTGTCTCTATTAGCAAGTTTAATAGTAATAGCAATATCTTGTATTTCAGCGGGTGCTATGTCATTCATAATTTCTTGGTATAAGGTAAAAGGAATATCACTCACATTAGCACCTAAGTCACATAAACCATGATAACAATGATATCCTATTTTAACCGAGACAACAAGCATGGTAACAACAGGTCTATGTTTATCTTTTTCATTGGGTTTGGCAATTCTAGCAGTTTCATCATAGAAGTAAATAACATGCTCATCAATATTTTCTACTAGAAGATCTTTAACCATAGAAACACTAGGTTCTACTTTAATTTGCTCGGCAGGTTTAGGTGCTTTAATATTACTGTTGCGAACCACATTTGAAACCTTAGCATGTTCCTTTATCCTAACAGGAAAAGGTAGTTTTTCAATGTAAGCAGTAGGCACAATTGGATCAACATTGTAAATAATAGTTTCATATTTAACCATTTCCTGTTCTTTAATTTATTATTTAATAGGGGGGTGATATTTAAACGACTTCTCCTTAGGGAGACCAACATGAGTAGCAAATGATTCACAAAATAGGCTACTATGTCAGAGTCAAGTCCATATTTATTGCTAAACTTGTGGAAGCATCGGTATTCATAAAGTATTTAACACAATCAAATTCAAGCTTAATATCTGACTCTTTACCTTCATCGAGTTCCCAATCTTCAGAGTTGCATTTAATTCTTTCTAAAAGATCCCATCTGAATCTAATAGTCTTTTTCATAAAAGAACCTGTACAAGAAGTATCGAGCATGGATTGATCATCACGAGAAAGCCAAGCATAAAAGTTCTGAATAATAATTTCTCTCGAGAGCTCATGATTGGGGCATGGATATAACATTGACTTAAGCCTCCCCCAAGCCAGAGCAATACTTTCTCCTTCACGAGGCCAAAAATTATATATATAATTCCGATCATGATAAACTAGATGCATAGGATAATTTTTTTAGTGAAATTCCAATTTCAATCGATTCTAGTTCCAATATCCAATATCATCGCATAGCCTATACCATGTCAATGTTTTTCCCTTCAAAGATAAAGGGAAAACCTTCTTCTTAAATTCATCTCCAGGCAAACCTGCGCGCTTAAATAATCCACAAATTTCATCCACATAAATTAAGTGCATATCAGGATGTTCAGTTCTATCTCCTGCATAAGGATTAGCTAGCAGTTGTTCTATCATACCCGAAGGAATTTCATAACCAATATTTTCAGTAGGTGCAGTAGGTTGAGGGGCAAATAATTGTGGTTCCAGTCGATGTGAAGATACCCCGAACAAACCTTTCAAAGGATGGTTTTCCATCGTAGCAAGTGACAATAAATCCCAGCACGTAGTTGAAGGAAATATGCCCTAGAGGCAATAATAAAGTTGTTATTTTATATTTCCTTATATCATGATAAATGTTTATTATTCATGCTAGAATTGTATTAACCAGAAACTTGATACATGTGTGAATACATAGACAAAACACCGTGTCCCTAGTATGCCTCTACTTGACTAGCTTGTTGATTAAAGATGGTTAAGTTTCCTAGACATGCACATGTGTTGTCATTTGATGAACGGGATCACATCATTAGGAGAATGATGTGATGTACAAGACCCATCCGTTAGCTTAGCATAATGATTGTTCAGTTTTATTACTACTGCTTTCTTCATGTCAAATACATATTCCTCTGACTATGAGATTATGCAACTCCCGAACACTGGAGGAATGCCTTATGTGCTATAAACCGTCACAACGTAATTGGGTGATTATAAAGATGCTCTATAGGTATCTCCGAAGGTGTTTGTTGGGTTGGCATAGATCGAGATTAGGATTTGTCCCTCCGAGTATTAGAGAGGTATCTTTGGGCCCTCTCGGTAATACACATCATATGAAGCCTTGCAAGCAATGTAACTAAGGAGTTAGTTACGGGATGATGCATTACAGAACGAGTAAAGAGACTTTCCGGTAACGAGATTGAACTAGGTATGAAGATACCGACGATCGAATCTCGGGTAAGTAACATACCGATGACAAAGGGAATAACGTATGTTGACATTGCGGTTCGACCGATAAAGATCTTCGTAGAATATGTGGGAACCAATATGAGCATCCAGGTTCTGCTATTGGTTATTGACCGAAGAGTTGCCTCGATCATGTATACATAGTTCTCAAACCCGTAGGGTCCGCACGCTTAACGTTCGATGATGATATGTATTATATGAGTGTTTTGGTGAGTGAAGGTTGTTCAGAGTCCCGGATGAGATCACTAAGATGACGAGGATTCTCGAAATGGTCGAGAGGTAAAGATTGATATATTGGAAGGTTATATTCGGACACCGGAATTGTTCCGGAGTGGTTCGGGTATTTTTTGGAGTACCGAGGGCCTTGTCATACTGCTTACCACCAATGTCTTATTTTGATTTGGTGGTATTGTTGGATGAAGCGCCCCGGACCAACCTTTCATGACCGCGTTCATGACACCGGTTCCACTGATAGACATGCAACTAGTTTTGCATAAAGGTGGTTGGCGGGTGTCTGTTTCTCCACTTTAGTTGAATCGAATTTGATTGTGGTCGGTCCTTGTGAAGGTTAAAACAACAAACTTGATAAATCACCATTGTGGTTTTTGTGCCGTAGGTATGTACGGTTCATGCTAGAAGCCCATAGCAGCCACGTAAAACTTGCAACAAACAAAGTAGATGACGTCTAACTTGTTTTTGCAGGGCATGTTGTGATGTGATATGGTCAAGGCATGATGTGATATAAATTGTTGTATGAGATGATCATGTTTCGTAACAAGTTATCGGCAACTGGTAGGAGCCATATGGTTGTCGCTTTATTGTATGAAATACAAATGCTATCTAATTGCTTTACTTTATCACTAAGCGGTAGCGATAGTCGTAGAAGCAATGGTTGGCGAGATGACCATGATGCTACAATGGAGATAAAGGTGTCAAGCCGGTGACGATGGAGATCATGGCGTTGCTTCGATGCTGGAGATCAAAAGCACAAGATGATTATGGCCATAGCATGTCACATATTTTGATTGCATGTCATGTTTATCTTATTATGCATCTTATTTTGCTTAGTACGGCGGTAGCATTATAAGTTGATCCCTTACAAAATTTCAAGGTATAAGTGTTCTCCCTGAGTATGCACCGTTGCGAGAGTTATTCGTGCTGAGACACCACATGATGATCGGGTGTGATAAGCTCTACGTTCAAATACAATGGGTGCAAGCCAGTTTTGCACATGCGGAATACTGGGGTTAAACTTGACGAGCCTAGCTTACACAGATATGGCCTCAGAATACTAGAGACCGAAAGGTCGAACGTGAATCATATATAGTAGATATGATTAACATAGAGATGTTCACCATTGAAGACTACTCCATCTCACGTGATGATCGGACATGGTTTAGTTGATTTGGATCATGTATCATTTAGATGACTTGAGGGATGTCTATCTAAGTGGGAGTTCTTTAGTAATATGATGAATTGAACTTTAATTTATCATGAACTTAGTCATGGTAGTGTTTGCAAATTATGTTGTAGATCAATAGCTCGTGTTGTAGCTCCCATATGTTTTTTTGATATGTTCCTAGAGAAAACTAAGTTGAAAGATGATAGTAGCAATGATGCGGACAGGGTCCTTGATCTAAGGTTTATCCTCATTGCTACACAGAATAATTATGTCGTTGATGCACCGCTAGGTGACATACCTATTGCAGGAGCAGATACAGACATTATGAACATTTGGCTAGCTCGATATGATGACTACTTGACAGTTTAGTGTGCCATGGTTTACGGCTTAGAACCGGGAATTCAAAAAATGTTTTGAATGAGCATATGAGATGCTGCAAGAGCTGAAATTGGTATTTCAGACTCATGCCCGTGTCGAGAGGTATGAGACCTCTGACAAGTACTTTGCCTAAAAGATGGAGGGGACTAGCTCAGCTAGTGAGCATGTGCTCACAATGTCTGGGTACTACAATCACTTGAATCAAGTGGGAGTTAATCTTCCAGATAAGATATTGATTGACAGAGTTCTCTAGTCACCATCACCAAGTTACTGGAACTTGATGAACTATGATATGCAAGGGATGACGAAGGCGATTCCCAAACTCTTTGTGATGCTGAAATCGACGAAGGTAGAAATCAAGAAAAGCATCAAGTGTTGATGATTAAACAAGACCACTAGTTTCAAGAAAAGGGCAAAGGGAAAGAAAGGGAACTTCAAGAATAATGGAAAGCAAGTTGTCACTCCCGTGAAGAAGCCCAAAGACTGGAACTAAGCCTGAAACCGAGTGCTTATACTGCAAAGGAAATGGTCACTGGAAGCGGAACTACCCCAAATATTTGGTGGACAAGAAGGATGGCAAAGTGAACAAAGGTATATTTGATATACATGTTATTGATGTGTACCTTACTAGTGCTCGTAGTAACCCCTGGGTATTTGATACTTGTTCGGTTGCTAAGATTAGTAACTGGAAACAGGAGTACCAGAATAAAAAGAGACTAGTTGAGGGTGAATTGACGATGTGTGTTGGAAGTGGTTCCAAGATTGATATGATCATCATCGCACACTCCCTATACTTTCGGGATTATTGTTGAACCTAAGTAAATGTTGTTTGGTGTTTGAGTTGAGCATGAATATGATTAGATCATGTTTATTGCAATATGGTTATTCATTTAAGATAGAGAATAATTGTTATTCTGTTTACATGAATAAAACCTTCTATGGTCATACACCCAATATTGATGGTTTATTGAATCTCGATTGTACTGATACACATATTCATAATATTGGTGCCAAAAGATGCAAAGTTGATAATAGTGCAACATACTTGTGGCACTTTCGTTTAGGTCATATCGGTGTAAAGCGCATGAAAAAACTCCATAAAGATGGACTTTTGGAATCACTTGATTATGAATCATTGGATGCTTGCGAACCATGCCTTATGGGCAAGATGACTAAAATTCCGTTCTCCGGAACAATGGAACAAGCTAATGACTTATTGGAAATAATACAACCGATGTATGTAGACCAATGAGTGTTGAGGCTCGTGGCGGGTATCGTTATTTTCTAACCTTCACAGATGATTTGAGCAGATACGGGTATATCTACTTAATGAAACACAAGTCTGAAACATTTGAAAAGTTCAAAGAATTTCAGAGTGAAGTGGAGAATCATCTTACCAAGAAAATAAAGTTTCTACAATCTGATCGGAGGTGAATATTTGAGTTACGAGTTTGGCCTTCATTTAAAACAATGTGGAATAGTTTCACAGCTCACGCCACCTGGAACACCACAGGGTAATGGTGTGTCCGAATGTCGTAATCGCACTTTATTAGATATGGTGTGATCTATGATGTTTCTTACCGAATTACCACTATCATTTTGGGGTTATGCATTAGAGACAACTGCATTCACGTTAAATAGGGCACCATCAAAATCTGTTGAGACGACACCATATGAACTGTGGTTTGGCAATAAACCTAAACCGTCGTTTCTTAAAGTTAGGGGATGCGATGCTTATGTCAAAAGGCTTCAGCCTGGTAAGTTCGAACCCAAATCGGAAAAGTGCGTCTTGATAGGATACCCTAAGGAAACAATTGGGTACATCTTCTACCATAGATCCGAAGGCAAGATCTTTGTTGCTAAGAACGAAACCTTTCTAGAGAAGGAGTGGGAGGAAAGTAGAACTTGATGAGGTGATTGTATCTTCTCTCAATTTGGAAAGTAGCTTATCCGAGAAATCTGTTCCCATGATGTCTACACCAACTGGAGAGGAAGCTAATGATAATGATCATGAAACTTCAGATCAAGTTGCTACAGAACCTCATAGGTCAACCAGAGCACAATCCGCACCAGAATGGTATGGTAATCCTGTTATGTAAGTCATGTTACTTGACCATGATGAACCTACGAACTATGAAGAAGCTATGCTGAGCCCAGATTCCGACAGATGTCTTGAGGCCATGAAATCTGAGATAGGACAAAAAAGTGTGGACTTTGGTGGACTTGCCCGATGATCGGCAAGCCATTGAGAATAAATGGATTTTCAAGAGGAAGACGTACACTGATGGTAGTGTTACTATCTACAAAGCTCGACTAGTTGCAAAAAGGTTTTCGACAAGTTCAAGGTGTTGACTAAAATGACATTTTCTCAACCGTAGCGATGCTTAAGTCCATCCAAATCATGTTAGCAATTGCCATATTTTATGAAATCTGGCAAATGGATGCCAAAACTGCATTCCTTAAATGGATATCTTTAAAGAAGAGTTGTATATGATGCAACCAGAAGGTTTTGTCGATCCTAAAAGTGCTAACAAAGTGTGCAAGCTCCAGCGATCCATTTATGGACTGGTGCAAGCATCTTGGAGTTAGAATATACACTTTGATGAGGTGATCAAAGCATATGGTTTTATACAGACTTTTTGGAGAAGCCTGTATTTACAAGAAAGTGGGTGGGAGCACTACAGCTTTTCTGATAAGTATATGTAAATGATATATTGTTGATCGAAAAAGATGTAGAATTTTCTAGAAAGCATAAAGGAGAGTTTGAAAGGATTTTTTCAAAGAAAGACCTCGGTGAAGCTACTTATATATTGGTCATAAAGATCTATAGAGATAAAATCAAGACGCTTGATAAGATTTTTCAATAAGTATATACCTTGACAAGATTTTGAAGTAGTTGAAAATGGAACAGTCAAAGAAGGAGTTCTTGCCTGCGTTGTAAGGTGTAAAGTTGAGTAAGACTCAAAACCCGACCACGGCAGAAAATAGAAAGAGAATGAAAGTCATTCCCTATGCCTCAGCCATAGGTTCTATAAAGTATGCTATGCTGTGTACCAGACCTATTGTGTACCTTATGATGAGTTTGGCAAGGGTGTACGATAGTGATCCAGGAGTGGATCACTGGACAACGATCAAAGTTATCCTTAGTTACCTAAGTGGACTAAGGAAATATTTCTCGGTTATGGAGGTGACAAAGAGTTCGTTGAAAAGAGTGTAAGCTTTTACACCAATCTGGATGACTCTGAGTCTCGTTCTGGATACATATTGAAAGTAGGAGCAGTTAGCTAGATTAGCTCCATGCAGAGCATTGTAGACAAAGAAATTTGCAAAATACATACAGATCTGAATGTGGCAGACCCATTGACTAAACATCTCTCACAAGCAAAACATGATCACACCTTAGTACTCTTTGGGTGTTAATCACATAGCGATGTGAACTAGATTATTGACTCTAGTAAACCCTTTAGGTATTGGTCACATGGTGATGTGAACTATGGGTGTTAATCACATAAAGATGTGAACTATTGGTGTTAAATAACATGGCAATTTGCACTAGATTATTGACTCTAGTGCAAGTGGGAGACTGAAGGAAATATGCCCTATAGGAGATAAAAAAGTTGTTATTTTATATTTCCTTATATCATGATAAATGTTTATTATTCATGCTAGAATTGTATAAACCGAAAACTTGATACATGTGTGAATACATAGACAAAACACCGTGTCCCTAGTATGCCTCTACTTGACTAGCTCGTTGATCAAAGATGGTTAAGTTTCCTAGCCATGGATATGTGTTGTCATTTGATGAACGGGATCACATCATTAGGAGAATGATGTGATGGACAAGACCCATCCGTTAGCTTAGCATAATGATCGTTCAGTTTTATTGCTACTGCTTTCTTCATGTTAAATACATATTCCTCTGACTATGAGATTATGCAACTCCGGACACCGGATGAATGCCTTGTGTGCTATCAAACATCACAATGTAACTGGGTGATTATAAAGATGCTCTACAGGTATCTCCGAAGGTGTTTGTTGGGTTGGCATAGATCGAGATTAGGATTTGTCACTCCGAGTATCGGAGAGGTATCTCTAGGTCCTCTCGGTAAGGCACATCATATGAAGCCTTGCAAGCAATGTAACTAATGAGTTAGTTACGGGATGATGCATTATGAAACGTGTAAAGAGACTTGCCGGTAACGAGATTGAACTAGGTATGAAGATACCGATGATCGAATCTCGGGCAAGTAACATACCAATGAGAAAGGGAATAACGTATGTTGACATTGCGGTTCAACCGATAAAAATCTTTGTAGAATATGTGGGGACCAATATGAGCTGTCAGGACCCCGACTCAATGCCACATCGATCTAGCATGTAACACCTCACATCACTTTGCGGCCTCACGCATGGTATTCCCACGGGTGTTGCCTTACCTTTGGGCACACGTATATGATAGTGTCACTAGCATCCATATGATAACGAGCCTGGGCTGACCTGGCTAGTCGTAAACCCAAAGTGGCACAAAATTACAGGGACATGCATCCATGACCCATCATCGAACGCGTCGGTCATCAGCGAGTGAATCCAGGCTGTAGCACTAGGCTAGCAGGACTCCGGTGAACCGGTATGTAGCGGGCTAACAGGACTCCAGTATTCATTGCGTGACATTTCCCCAAGGGGATAGACACAGGAACGAGGAAGGACACATGCCGACCAGCCTAAGTGTTCCGGAGCAGTAGCAACCTACCATGGGTCAGTGGAAACACTAGGAGACATTTCCCGGTAAGAGAGGCTACTAATGATAAACAACTAGATAGTCAGATCCCACACATACCAAGCATTTCAATAACATACACACAATATGCTCGATATGTGCAAATACAACATGGCATCACAACATGACTCTACAACTCAAGTATTTTATTCAATAGGCTCCAAGGAGCGAGATATTACAAACATGGGTCTCACGACCCAACATTCAGAGCATACAAGTCAAAGCACAAGCGGAAGCTTAACATGCCTGAGTATAGACATCTACAAATGAAAAAGGCTGAGAAGCCTGACTATCTACCAGATCCTGCCGAGGGCACAAGATCGTAGCGGAGGTAACAAGCTAAACGTCGAAGTCCACGCGGAACTACTAGTGAGACGGAAGTCTCTGCAAAAACGTAAAATAGGCAAACGTGAGTACAATGTACCTAGCAAGACTTACATCAAAACTAACTACATATGCATCATTATCAACAAAGGGGATGGTGGGGTTTGCAGCAAGCCAGCTTTGACTCGGTGGCTATCCTAATCTACGACTGCAAGTAACTCTTTTAAGGTGGCGCACACGAGTCCACATATTCACCATATCAATACACCACTATGGATCCGCTCCCGTCTTCCTACGAGAACGCCATCCATAGCACTCTCACTTATCTTGCGTATTTTAGAGTGTCCACTTTCACTTGTCTATGAACTGTTATAGGCAACCCAGAAGTCCTTTATCACGGACACGGCTATTCTAATAGATGATGTTAACCCTGCAGGGGTGTACTTCTTCACACACGCTCTCACCACTTACCGCCGTTCACACGACATGTACTCGGCAACCTTCAAGCGGAAGCCCAACGTGGGTGTCGGCCACAGCCTACCTAAACACTCAAGTCTCTATCCAGGTTTATCGCCTATTCAGGTTCCATCTGCAGGGAGTCCAGTCGAGGTTTCCATATACAGCCCCGAACGATGTGTACATGGTTCCGTGACACCAAACGGGCGCCCAGCATACCCGGCCACATGCCTACCGCATCATAGCCCACCCCTCCGGTCAGCGCTGCCCACGGCCTCCAGCATACTACAAACACCAGAAACTACTTGCAACTCCTGGACAGAGGACAAGGGTGAATAAGAAGCCGAGAGGGTCCATTGGTTTCGGGCCCAATGCATGGTAGTAATTGTCTCATGGATCACAAACACAGAACTCAGTTCCTGAGGACGGCTTCAATGAGACAACCCACCATGTACTCCTACATGGCCTCTCACGCTACCTTTACCAAATCGTGTTTACACACTTAGCTCACACACAGTAGGACATGTTCACACACCTCTGATTCATCCCTGATGAATCAGACCTGACTCAACTCTAAGCAGTAGGAGGCATGACAAACAAGCATGAATGAGTAGGCACAACAGGGCTCAGACAACTCCTACTCATGCTAGTGGGTTTCATCTATTTACTGTGGCAATGACAGGTCATGCAGAGGATAAAGGGTTCAGCTACCGCATCATGTAACAGATGAATCGTTGTTGTCCTAATGCAGTAAAAGAGAGCAGGAGCGAGAGAGTAGGATTGTATCGGAATGAACAAGGGGGTTTTGCTTGCCTGGCACTTCTGAAGATAGTATAGTTCTTCATTGGTGTCATCGAACTCATCGTCGAAGTCGTCTACTGAGAGGGGACAATCACCGGCAAACAAGAGGGAACACAATCAATGCAATGCACAATATGATGCATGATCATGACATGGAAAAATGAGTGTGTTTGAGCTAATGCAACTACAAACAGATGGGTTTGCGTCATTTTAAACCAAAGGTTCAATCCCAAACTCATTTTATGAATTTAAAAAGTGCCTTATCATGCTTTGCACAAAACAGCAAGGTTAAGTTGCTTTATCATGCATGAAACTAGTACAGATGGAAAGATTGGATTTTTCTGATCATTTTTCATATATAATTTATCTCATTTGGAGTTACGGTTGAATTTATATGAATTTTAGAAGTTTTGGGCATTTTCTAGAATTTCCTGTATAAAAATAAATCCAGAAAATACTTATTGCGTCAGCATTGCGTCACTATGACGTCAGCAGTCAACGAGGCCGGTCCAGGTCAAACCTGGCCAGTGGGTCCGGCGTGTCAGTGTCATTAGTGGGTTAACTAAAAGTTAATTAGCGCTAAGCTAAAATTAGCAGGGCTCTGGGCCCACTTTTGTTGACCCAGGGGAGTCAAACCCTGGCCAACTCGGGTCAAACCTGCCGGTGACTCGACGCCGGCAAGGGCCGAGATGGCGGCAATGCGCGGAATCGCAGCACAGGCCACGGTTCAAGGCGCAGATGGCACCGTTGGAACCCTGAGCCTCGTCCGCGTCGGGTGGTGCTAGTGGGGTCGCCGGAGATGACCTATATCAACGGTGGTGTCCACTTCCGCGGCGGCCGGAGTTTGCGTGCAGACGGTGGCGATGCTACGGTGCACTAGAGGAGAAGCCGAAGAGTGCTACGTGCTCCTCGGGGTGCGCTGAGCATGCTGACAAGCTCGGACGCGGTGGCAGCAGCTGTGGCCGCGGTGGCACCATGGACGGCGGCAGCAAGCCCTCGGGCGCGGCAGTGCTAGCGCTAGACGGTGAGTTAGACTGCGGGGAGAGAGGGGGAAGGCGCAGGAGCTCACAAGGGGTCGGGAGAGAAGCTCAACGGGCTTGGGTAAGCTTCTGCGACGGTGAGTCGACGGTGGCGATCTCCGGGCAGAGGCGGCGAAGATGGCGGGGCAGAGGGTGATGCAGGGCGTCCGGCGTCGGGCGGCTCGGTGAGGAGGAGGAGAGGGACTAGGAGGAGCTCGTGAGCAGCTCCAGGGGCGAGGGAGAGGCGGTGGCGTCGACTACGGCGGCGGCGGCTTACGGGCGCGTCGGCCATAGCGGGAGAAGACGAGGGAGAGGGCAGAGGAGGGAAGAGTGGTGTCCAGGGGTCGAGGCGACGCCGAGGAGAAGACGCAAGGCGTCGCGGTGGCCACGCGACGCAGGCATGCAGCTTGGTGGCGTGGCGCCCGCGCGCGTCGTGCGTTGTCCCTCCTCTGCCTACTGGCAGAGGTTGGGGATGACTGGCACCAGGCCAGGTGGGCTGGGCCAGCACAGGTGAAACCCAGGTGGGCTTGGTGGGCGCCAGGTAAGTGCCCACGTGAGTCTCTCTCTCTCTCTCTCTTTTATTTTAGTTTTTCTATTTCTGTTATTTTGTTTTGGTTTAGTTTGGAAACTAACCCATTTTAAAACTTTCTGTAAATTTTTATGCGAGCTGAGGGAGCTAGTCCAAGGTCACATGCAAACTTACAAAATATTTGAACATTATTTCTTATATAGCAGAAATAATTCCAACCCAAATATATTATTGATTTAAATCAAAGACCCAAAATAAATTATTTCTGTGACTCTGAAAATATTGGTTTGAATTTTACCTCATGCCAATATTTTCACAGAATAACAGGAACATTTTCTTGGACTCATTTGATGAGATTTAAATGTTGGTTATTTTTAGAGGTTTTCTGAGGCTTTTGAAAATTCCTCAATTCAAGTTTCATTTGAATTTAAACATGATGCTCACATGGAAGCTAGCATAGGTCAAACCAGAATTAGGGATGTGACATGAGCATCCAGGTTCCACTATTGGTTATTGGCCGTAGAGGTGTCTCGGTCATGTCTACATAGTTCTCAAACCCGTAGAGTCCGCACGCTTAACGTTCGATGACAATATGTATTATATGAGTTATGTGTTTTGGTGACCAAAGGTTGTTCACAATCCCGGATGAGATCATGGACATGACGAGGAGTCTCGAAATGGTCGAGAGGTAAATATTGATATACTGGAAGGTTATATTCGGACACCGGAATTGTTCTGGAGTGGTTCGGGTATTTTTTGGAGTACCGAGGGGTTACCGGAACCCCCCGGGAAGTAATGGGCCTTGTTGGGCCATAGTGGAGAGGAGAGGCAGGCCGCAGGAGGTAGCACGTGCGCCTCCCCATGAGGAGTCTGAATTGGACAAGGGGAGGGGGCGCGGCCCCCTTTCCTTCTCCCTCTCTCTCTCCTTCCACTTCCATCTTTCCCCCTCCGTTCGAAAGGAAGGGGGGCCGACTAGGACTAGGAGTCCTAGTTGGACTCCCTCACTTGGGCGCGCCCTAGGTCGGCCCTCTCCCCTCTCCCTCCTTTATATAAGGGGGCAGGGGGGCACCCCAAAGCACAAAAGTTGTTTCTTAGCCGTGTGCGGTGCCCCCCTCCGCTGTTTACTCCTACGGTCATATTGTCGTAGTGCTTAGGCGAAGCCCAGCGCGAATCACATCACCAACACCGTCACCACACCGTGGTGCTGACGGATCTCATCGAATCCTTCGTTCCTCTACTAGATCAAGAGTTCGAGGGACGTCATCGAGTTGAACCTGTGTAGAACTCGGAGGTGTCGTACGTTCGGTACTTGATCGGTTGATTCGAGAAGACGTTCTACTACATCAACCGCATTAAGTTAATGCTTCCACTTATGGTCCACGAGGGTACGTGGACACACTCTCCCCTCTCATTTCTATGAATCTCCTAGATAGATCTTGCGTGAGCGTAGGATTTTTTTTTGAAATGGCATGCTACATTTCCCAACAATAGTAATAATTATTCCTTACCAATTTCCACTAACCAAGAGCGCTTCACTCCCCGGCAGTGGTGCCATAAAAGAGTCTTGATGACCCACAAGTATAGGGGATCAATCATAGTCCTTTTGATAAGTAAGAGTGTTGAACCCAACAAGGAGCAGAAGGAAATGACAAGTGGTTTTCAGCAAGGTATCTTTTGCAAGCACTGAAATTGTCGGTAACAGGTAGTTTGATAGCAAGATAATTTGTAACGAGCAAGTAACAATAATGGTAAATAAAGTGCAGCAAGTTAGCCCAATCCTTTTGTGACAAAGGACAGGCCGAAACAGTCTCTTATGATAAGCAAAGCATTCTTGAGGGTACACGGGAATTTCACCATATCACTTTCATCATGTTGGTTTGGTTCGTTTTCGCTACTTTGATAATTTGATATAGGATTAAAATTTGGATCCATATCGGTCCTTTACGAAGTAGCACATAGACTAGTGTTTAAGCTTCTGTCACTCTAGCAACCCATCATCTAATAACTATTCCACAATGCATTCCCTTAGGCACAAGTATGGTGAAGTGCCATGTAGTCGACGTTCACATGACACCACTAAGGGAATCACAACATATATATCATCAAAATGTCGAACACATATCAAGTTCACATGATTACTTGCAACATGACTTCTCCCGTGACCTCAAGAACAAAAGTAACTACTCATAAATGATAATCAAGCTCAAGATCAGAGGGGTATTAAATAGCATAATGGATCTGAATAGATAATCTTCCACCAAATAAACCATATAGTAGTGAACCACAAGATGTAATCAACACTACTAGTCACCCACAGGTACCAATCTGAGGTTCCGGTACAAAGATTGAACACAAGAGATGAACTAGGGTTTGAGAGGAGATGGTGTTATTGAAGATGTTGATGGAGATTTCCCTCCCTAAGATGAGAGGGTTGTTGGTGATGACAATGGCTTAAATTTCCCCCTCCGAGAGGGAAGTTCCCCTGGGGAATCGCTCTGCCTATGGGAAAATGTGCTCTTGCCCAAGTTCCGCTCGAGACGGCGGCACTCCGTCTCGAAAGTTCTCTCCTTATTTTTTCTACGTCAAAATGACCTATATACCAGAAGATGCACACCGGAGGTGGGCTGGGCTGAGCACAAGGTGGCCCCCTCCGGTAAATATTTGCTCTAGTATTTTTTATATATTCCAAAATAATTCTTCGTAATTTTTTAGCTCATTTGGAGATGTGAAGAATAGGTAACTCTGACGTAGCTTTTAGGTCCAGAATTCCAGCTGCCGGCATTCCCACTCTTTGTGTAAACATTGCATATTATGAGAGAAAAGGCATTAGATTACTTCATAAAGCATTATTATGCATAAAACATTGTAAATAATAGTAGGAAAACATGATGCAAAATGGACATATCACATGTACAGACATGGTCTCAGAACACTGGAGACCGAAAGGTCGAACGTGAGTCATATAGTAGATATGATCAACATAGAGATGTTCACCATTGAAGACTACCCCGTCTCACGTGATGATCGGACATGGGTAAGTTGATTTGGATCACGTATCACTTAGACAACTTGAGGGATGTTGATTTAAGTGGGAGTTCATTAGTAATATGATTATTTGAACTAAAATTTATGATGAATGTAGTCTTAATAGTTTTTTGCATATCTATGTTGTAGATCAATAGCCCGTGCTACCGTTCCCTTGAATTTTAATGTGTTCCTAGAGAAAGCTAAGTTGAGGATAATCCTCATTGTTGCATAGACTGGGTCCATAACTTGAGGATTATCCTTAGTGTTGCATAGAAGAATTATGTCCTTGATGCACCGCTAGGTGACAGACCTGCTGCAGGAGCTGCTGCAGATGTTATGAATGTCTGGAAGGCTCGATCTGATGACTATTTAACAGTTCAGTGTGCCATGCTTTACGGCCTAGAACCAGGACTTCAAAGACGTTTTGAACGCCATAGAGCATATGATATGTTCCAAGAACTGAAATTAACATTTCAAGCAAATGCCTAGGTTGATAGATATGCAATCTCCAACAAGTTCTATAGCTATAAGATGGAGGAGAACAGTTCTGTCAGTGAACACATACTCCAAATTTCTAGGTACCATAACCACTTGACTTAGCTGGGAATTGATCTTCCAGTTGAGAGTGTTATTGACAGAGTTCTTCAGTCACTACCACCAAGCCACAAAGGCTTCGTGATGAACTATAATACGCAAGGGATGACAAAAATGATTCCCGAGCTCTTCACGATGCTGAAATCAGTGGAGGTAGAAATCAAGAAGGAGCATCAGATGTTGATGGTTAAGAAGACCACTAGTTTCAAGAAAAAGGACAGGGAAAGAAAGGGAACTTCAATAAGAATGGCAAACAAGTTGCCGCTCCCGTGAAGAAGCCGAAAGATGGACCCAAGCGTGAAACTGAGTGCTTCTACTACAAAGGAAATGGTCACTGGAAGCAGAACTGCCCCAAATACTTGGCGGATAAGAAGGATGGCAAAGTGAACAAAGGTATATTTGATAGACATGTTATTAATGTGTACCTTACTAATGCTCGTAGTAGCGCCTGGGTATTTGATACTGGTTCACTTGCTCATATTTTGAAATCAAAACAGGAGCTATGGAATAAACGAAGATTGGCTAAGGACGAGGTGACGATGCGCGTCAGGAATGCTTCCAAGGTCGTTGTGATCGCTGTCGGCACAATACCTCTACATCTACCTTAGCAATTTGTTTAGACCTGAATAATTGTTATTTGGTGCCAGCTATGAGCATGAACATTATATCTGGATCTTGTTTATTGCGAGACGGTTATTCATTTATGTCAAAGAATAATGGTTGTTCTATTTATATGAGTAATATCTTTTATGGTCCTGCACCATTGATGAATGGTCTATTCGTGTTGAATCTCAATCGTAGTGATACACATATTCATAATATTGATGCCAAAAGATGCAACATTGATAATGATAGTGCAACATACTTGGGGCACTGCCGTTTTGGTCATATTGGTGTAAAGCGCATGAAGAAACTCCATGCGGATGGACTTTTGGAATCACTTGATTATGAATCATTTAAAATTGCGAACCATGCCTCACGGGTAAGATGACTAAACTCCGTTCTCCGGAACAATGGAGCGAGCTAATGACTTGTTGGAAATAATACATACCAATGTATGCGGTCTGACGAGTGTTGAGGCACGCAACGGGTATCGTTATTTTCTGACCTTCACAGATGATTTGAGTAGGTATGGGTATATCTACTTGATGAAACACAAGTCTGAAACATTTGAAAAGTTCAAAGAATTTCAGAGTGAAGTGGAGAATCATCGTAACAAGAAAATAAAGTTTCTACGATCTGATTGCAGAGCCGAATATTTGAGTTATGAGTTTGGCCTTCATTTAAGACAACGTGGAATTGTTTCACAACTCACGCCACCTGGAACACCACGGTGTAATGGTGTGTCCAAATGTCGTAACCGTACTTTATTAGATATGGTACGTTCTATGATGTCTCTTATCGATTATCCTTTATCATTTTGGGGTTATGCATTAGAGACAGCCACATTCACATTAAATAGGGCACCTTCTAAATCCATTGAGACGACACTATATGAACTATGATTTGGCAAGAAACCTAAGCTGTCCTTTCTTAAAGTTTGGGGATGCGACGCTTATGTCAAAATGCTACAGCCTGATAAGCTCGAACCCAAATCGGAGAAGTTCGTCTTCATAGGATACCCTAAAGAAACTATTGGGTACACCTTCTACCATAGGTCTGGAGGCAATATCTTTGTTGCTAAGAATGTATCATTTCCAGAGAAGGAGTTTCTCTCGAAAGAAGTGAGTGGGAGGTAAGTAGAACTTGATGAGGTAGTTGTACCTTCTCTCGGATTGGAAAGTAGCACATCAGAGAAAACAGTTCCCGTGATGCCTACACCAACTAGAGAGGGAGCTAATGATGATGATCATGAAACTTTAGGTCAAGTTACTACTGAGCCTTGTAGGTTGACCAGAACATGTACCGCGCCAGAGTGGTACGGTAATCCTATCCTAGAAGTCATGTTGTTAGACAACGACGAACCTACGAACTATGAAGAAGCTATGATGAGCCCAAATTTTGACAAATGGTTGAGGCCATGAAATCTGAGATAGGATCCATGTATGAGAACAAAATGTGGACTTTGGTGAGGACTTGCCCGATGATCGGCAAGCTGTTGAGAATAAATGGATCTTCAAGAAGAAGACGAACATAAGCCGTTGAGAATAAATGGATCTTCAAGAAGAAGACGAACACTTATGGTAATATCACAATCTACAAAGCTCGACTTGTCGCAAAAGGTTTTCGACAAGTTCAAGGGGTTGACTATGATGAGACTTTCACACCCGTAGCGATTCTTAAGTCTGTCCGAATCATGTTAGCAATTGCTGTATTCTATGATTAGGAAATATGGCAAATGGACGTCAAAACTGCATTCCTTAACGGGTTTCTTAAACAAGAGTTGTATATGATGCAACCAGAAGGTTTTGTCGATCCTAAAGTTGCTAACAAAGTGTGCAAGCTCCAGCGACCCGTCTATGGATTGGTGCAAGCATCTTGAAGTTGGAATATATGCTTTGATGATGTGATCAAAGCTTATGGTTTTATACAGACTTACGGAGAAGCCTGTATTTACAAGAAGGTGAGTGGGAGCTCTATAGCATTTCTGGTGTTTTATGTGGATGACATATTACTGATTGGAAATGATATATAATTTCTGGATAGCATAAAAGGATACTTGAATAAGAATTTTTCAATGAAAGACCTCGGTGAAGCTGCTCATATATTGGGCATCAAGATCTATAGGGATCGATCGAGACTGAAAGCACAAGTGCTCCCTAGGTGATTTTGGTAATTAATGTCAACATATCTCTTGTTGGACTAATGGTTTTATCTAGTACATTTCAGATAAGTTCAACAATGGTGTGGAAAGGAAAAGAGGATGTGGAACCCCTTCAAGGTGCTAAGGACACATATTGGCAAAAGCTCAAGACTCTTCATTTCTATTTTAGTGATCCAAGATCACATCGAGTCCATACGAAAGCCAATACTATTAAAAGGGGATGAGGTGTTGCTTAATGGTTTACTTGCTCAAAATGCTTAGAGATATTGCTCCAAAGCCCTCAGCCACTTTCTCATTTCCAAATATGTCCAAAACCCAAAGTCGAACTCGGCCCCACCGAAATCTTCTATCCGGCGCTTGAGGGCCGGAGTCCTAGATCCGGGGGTCCTTAGGTGTCTGACCGTGGAGTATGGGCCGGGTTGGATGGGCCGTACAAGATCAAGCTAAATATTATCCTCCATGTCTGGATGGAACTTCTCAATACATAGACGGCAAGAATCGAGTCCGGAAGCTTCCTTCCCTGATGAATCGACCTTGTACAAACCCTAGGCCCCTTCGGTGCGTATATAAACTGGAGGGGTCAGTCCGTAGAGGCTACCTACTTCACGGTCATTGGAATTCTCATAGGCTAGACATCTAGGGTTTAGCCATTACAATCTCGAGGTAGATCAACTCTTGTAATTTTCATACTTGTCGAATATAATAAAGCAGGAGTAGGGTTTTACCTCCCTTAAGAGGGCCCGAACTTGGGTAAACACTGTGTCCCCTGGTCTCCTGTTACCATTGATCCTTAGACACATAGCTTGGGGTCGCCTACCCGAGATCTGCCAGTTTTGGCACCAACATTGGTGCTTTCATTGAGAGCTCTGCCATGCTGTCTGCAAAAAGTGATCTATGGCTCGCCTAGTCATCAACAACAATATCACTTCTGGAGGGTGCCTAGATTCGGGGCAGACCCTCCAGTTTGGCGGTTTCACCATAAGGGCCCACGTGGTCGTCGATGGCGGAACTCCCCCCATGGCCGCCGGACACTGTCCCCGCATTGGCCCTAAGTACTCCAAAAAATTGGATCTAGCGGATGTTTCGTCTTTAAACAAACTACTGGACCGCATCGCCGCCCTGGGTGTCTCAATAGACTATGGTCGGATCAGGCTCAAGCCCGACCAGAGGGAAATTAATCACCCGCCAATCACCCACTTCGTGGCGGTCATTAGGAATCGGCCAAAGACACTTCCCTCCCCATGTTGAAAACCAAGTACGTTCAGGTCTCTGAATCCCCTGAGCCGGATACTCCCCCTTCGGACGGGACCTTATGCCCTCTGGATTCTGGTTCAAGTGCAGGATTGCCAGAGCCCTTGCGCTTAACCGGACCCGAACTGGTTACCTTGGAAACCGTTCTAGATCCAAACACAGATGTGGGACAGGATCCAAAATTTAATCCACCCACCCACCACAATCTGTATTCTCCAAGCAACTCATGTCCTCCAGATATATACGACCTGATGTATGTGCAGCAACAGCCTCAGGAAATGGTCCACCACTTTTGGGCCAGATTCTTGCTTGTTAAAAACAAGATCGAAGACTGCTCGGACGATGACGTAGTTTCGGTTTTCCACCGTAATTGCACCGACGAGGGAATATTGAATGCCCTCGACCGTCGCCACATACAGAGTTTCACGGAATTATCACAAGTAGTACAAAAGTACTATGCGACGGAAAGCACATGGCAGGCCCAAAAAACTCAACTGGAGCCCGCTGCCTTGACGTAGCGTGCGGCCTGGGCCAAACGGATACATCCTGGTGGGTCACTCGTGCACCAGTCTATGGGCAGGAAAAATAAACCCTTCACGGGACACAGGTCCGTTCTTGACGAATTACTGCACAAGCCCTGCCCGATTCACGCCACTCCGCACACAGTCCCAGCCCATAGCCTCCGTGCATGCTGGATACTCCGACAAGTAGCAAAAGTGGAGAGGCCATTCTCACCACAACTCCAGAGAAATACTCAATGGAGAAGGACAACTTCAATGTCCTAACAGTGTTCGAGACCTTCTCTTCGAACAATCAGTGCAAACGGGTGCTCCGCAACCTTGCCGAAGTCCACCAAGTTATTGCACTGAGCCCATGGAACGACACGACAATAACCTTTATGTCGAAGACGAACCAAAGGCTCGGTCAGTCCGAGCAGCCGCCGCCTTAGTACTAAACCCCATCGTTGATGGTTCTTGGCTCACTAAAGTGCTCATGGACGGCGGTAGTGGACTTAACCTCATCTATATCCGAAAAAATGTGTCTTCAGAGTTTCGGCCGGAAAGCTACTCGGGTTTATTGTTTCCCATAGAGGAATTGAAGGAAACCCAGCCAAGATCCGAGCATTGTTCTTTGAGAGTATTTGTTCTAGCTTTAGCTCCTCGTTGGGTTCGACACTCTTACTCATCGAAAGAGGCTACAACTATCCCGTATACTTGCGGGTTATCAGGGCCAAAACTTGTAATGTTGGCGAACTCGTTCTACGCCTACCAGAGAAGAAGGAGGACAAGATCAAACCTAAGTGGGAGGATCCCTTCATTATTAATAAAGTTCTCACTAGAGGAGCGTACTACCTGTGTAATGCATCCGATAACAGACTCGAGCCGAACCCATGGAACGCGGCCAGACTCCGGAGATTCTACGCCTAGTGCCGAACCCAGTGTTCATCTCCTTACCCCCGCTCTTTTAATTATGCTCCTCCCCTTTTTCCTTTCTCACCCTTTTCCCCTTCTTCACACAAAGTACTCAATACAGTGCAGATGCTCGGATCACTCCGGCCGCACTATGTGTGTAAACCATACCTGGGGGCTTCCTATACGGAAGCTAAATCTAATTACTTTCATGGCTTCTTGCCTATCACATATGCGTTCTTTTTCCATATGTGCCTTTTCTTCACCATTATATGCATCAATATGACTTAAGATGTGGCCATGCTAGGTTGCCTGGCTCTTGTGTTTATGCCATACGTTTCCGTTAATTCGGCTAGGGCATAAGGGGAGCACCTCTGCGATTGTTACTGCCATTTCAGCCGGATGTGTACCTTAGACTGGGTGAAGCCGAAAGCTAGCGTTCTTAAGGGAATATTTGGTCGGTGAACAAAAGATTTTTCTTTCGTTTATTACAACATGAATCCCTACAAGTTTTGTATCCTGCATTTCTGTTCGCAGTCTGGACATGTACATCGATGCATGCATACCTAGGGAAAGGAACCCCTAACGGAACTATTCTCCCTGGAAGATGTTTCTTACTACCCATGTAATATAACATAACTAGTTGGGTACTTGTCTGTTCAAGCACTTATGACCCCTACGCCTGGTTTCCATGCATACCCCGGTTCTGCATAACTGAGCGGGTATTCGGATACACCCCGGACTGTCGGATCTGGGGGCTGAAGCAAAAAGGTCTGCCATGACAAATGATTTTTAATCCGGCTAGGGACTACATATGTCCATTGAATTACATAGTCACTTGGACTGAATATATTCTTCCTCTATACCGACCAACAGGCTATCTAGCTTGCAATCCTGTTGGGAATACTTCACGGCTAACGCTACCTGGTCATACACTAGACTCACGAGAATTTCTTGCCCATCTGGCCCCGCCGGTCCGACTTCGGCCGTATGGTTCGGGTCAAGCTTGGTGTAGCGCATCTTCACCATGGCCCATGCTTCCCTTGCACCTTGTCGGCAGGCTGACATCTTTCACAACCAGAAGCGTCGCCGTGCTCCTTGGAGCATATCCACGAGCTCCCCCGTGCCTCTTGGCAGGGAAGTGGATGGCCACAAGGCCTGGGCAATACCCTGCATCACCTGCCAAACTCGTTTGTGTAGTTGTGAGAGGTCTTGCAGTAAATCGGCTGCGGACCCGGGCATCTCCTCTTTAGGATGGCCCTCAACATACCTAAAGATATAAACTCGTTTAATATGCTTCCTCGCCGAGCTGTATTGCAGTTCGTTTAGGCACTTACCGTATATGCCGCGACGAAGCCTTCTGTTCTCCTTCACGGAGTCCGCCAGCTGAGCTCGAACATCTGATAATTCAACGCCCAGCCGGACATTGGCATCTTGGAGATTGTTTTTCTCCTGCCTAACCTGCGTAAGCATATGCTCGCCAGCCTTCAGCTGTCTTAGGAGATGCGACTCGCTATCTCTTACGATTTCCGGATTCGTCCCGAGATTATCTGCAGAATTTTCTGTTAGACTTATGAAGCATGCCAATTGCTAACTGGTATATTCCTTTAAGATTTCTCTATTGAGACAAATGTTACCAGATGAGGCTTTCTGGGATTCCTCTAGTTTGGCAACCGCGGCCCTTAGCTGGGTCTTGCACTCCTCTAGCTCTTGAGACAATTGGGTATTCTTCTCTACAAGAAATTGTGCATAAAATGATCCTTAAATCAGTTGTTCCAACCGTTTCAAGTCTCAGGGGCTACTGCTATACATGCTTATCAAATTTCCTTACCCGTATATGTTTTGCATACTGGTCCATCGCTCGGGCGAGCCCGCCTTGAGCAGCTTGGATGTATGCATCTCCCGAATTGAAAGCATTAAATGCCTCTTTGGAAAAGATGCTATTGCGAAGTACGGCCCGTCAGCGCCGGTGATTCATGGCACTCTCTACTTTGGAATTCATGGCAGAGAGCATATCCGCATCCTGTGTCGGAGGACAATTCGGCATCGACCCCGCATCGGCCTCCTCTCTCGAAGCCGCTTCTGGAATCTGGCTCGTAGAGGCGTGACCGGCAGGATCTCCAGATATAGTCCGGCGACTCCTCTTTCTACCAGAACACGAAGGACGCTGTTACATTTCAAACACGATAATCACAGAGCGGGTCTTTACCATACCTCTGTAACAGCATTTCGGCCCTAACCGCCTTCCTCTTAAGCCTGCCTGACCCGGACGCTCTTTGCCGACGAGCCCCCAGGGGCTCGGCGCCGAGTTTTGATGGTCGTCTCTATAAAGATGCGATATTTTATGCATAAGGCATGGTATAAGAAAGGAATCCTCTTCAGAGGATACAGTTTTGGCTTTGCTTACACGCGACGCAGGTAGCAGTCCGGGATAGTCGGCGATAATAGCCACCGAGGAGCCATCACAGCTGGCCTGATAAATGTCCCGTTGACAAGCTCCACAGATATATCCAGATCTTCTTCAAGTCCCGGTGTCGGTGTCAAAACCGGCGGATCTCGGGTACGGGGTCCCGATCTGCGCGTCTTAGGCTGATGGTAACAGGAAGCAAGGGACACAATGTTTACCCAGGTTTGGGCCCTCTCGATGGAGGTAAAACCCTACTTCCTGCTTGATTAATATTGACGATATGAGTAGTACAAGAGTAGGTCTACCACGAGATCATAGAGGCTAAGCCCTAGAAGCTCGCCTATGATGATTATGATTGTAATTGTGATCGGCCTTCTAAGGACCAACCTCTCTGGCTTATATAGACACCGGAGAGAGCTAGGGTTTACATGGAGTCGGTTACAAGGAAGGAAATACAATATCCGGATCGCCAAGCTTGTCTCCCATGCAAAGGAGAGTCCCATCCGGACACGGGACGGAGTCTTGAGTCTTGTATCTTCACGCTTCAATAGTCCGGACGATGTATATAGTACGGCTGTCCGGATACCCCTTAATCCAGGACTCCCTCAGTAGCCCCTGAACCAGGCTTTAATGACGATGAGTCCGGCACGCAGTTTTGTCTTCGGCATTGCAAGGCGGGTTCCTTCTTCGAATACTCCAAGGTAATCATCGAACACGTAAACCATGTCCGGATCTGCAAAATGATCTTCACATACCATCATAGAGAGAATGATATTTCAGCTGACAACTTTTTAGACGACGTGATATGTCATTACGGTCGGGTCATTATTCGAACCGTTTTCCCACAACCAGCCACAACGCATATTGCGAGGCGGTTTCCTTGACACGTCTTGTCAAAGCAGAGATCATGTCCCCTTATCACGGGATTCTCATCAATACGGGTATGGGTAATCCCACCACACCATCAATCGTGGCGCTTGGGAAGTAAGGGATTCTCAACGGGCAAGTGAGGAGGCGCACCGCTTTCGTCGCCTTTATAAAGGGATAAGGGCTTCCCATTTTCACCCACGCCTTCCTCCTCCTTTGCTCATCCTTACCTCCTCAGCTCCAGCGCCCTAGTCCAAGTCCTCTCCGCACAGCTGAATATGTCCGGAGCAGGAGGCAAGTGGGTGGCTTCCACTATGAAGGAGAAGCATATCACAAATCTTCGGGCGGCCGGATACTTGGCCGCAGACATAGCGCACCATCTACCGGATGACGGGCAGGTCATTCCAACCCTAGGACCCCACGAGAGGGTCGTGTGTGTTTCTCACCCACTTCGTCCGTGGACTTGGGTTTCCACTTCATCCCTTCGTTCGCGGGCTCATGTTCTACTATGGGCTAGATTTCCATGATCTAGCTCCAAACTTCGTCCTTAACATCTCGGCGTTCATCGTCGTATGCGAGGCCTTCCTCCGCATCAAACCTCACTTCGGCCTGTGGCTGCATATCTTTTGCGTGAAGCCGAAGATCGTTAGAGGCCAGCAAACGGAGTGCGGAGGGGCCATGGTAGGCAAGATGCCTAACGTCACCTGGCTTGACGGCTCCTTTACGGAGACCGTGAAGGGATGGCAGTCGGGGTGGTTCTACATCACCGAGCCGCGCGGTGCCAACTGGGCAGCATCCCTCGAGTTCCGATCCGGAACCCCCATGCGGCTCACCTCCTGGGAAAAGAAAGGCCTGGCCTGGGGCGAACCTACAGAGCTGACCGGACTCCAAAACTGCATCAAGAGCATGAAGGCCAAGAACATCAAGCTTGTCAACATGATCCAGGTCATGCTCGTTAGCCGGATTCTTCCGTGCCATAGGCGGGCATTTAATCTGTGGGAGTTCGTCCCGGCCGAACACCAGACGCTTCGGAGGCTCTACGGCATGACGCATAAAGACGCATGGAAGGCGTTGTTTAAGGCCTCTGAAGTACCTCCTCCCACATCCGAGGACCGTGGACTTCAGGCCGCGCGGCCTCCTCGTCCGGTGAGTTTTCTGACTACCACCGGATTCAGCTCTTCCCAATATATTCGTGGGGGAGTCTTAAATAATTGTGCATATTTAATCAGGATTATGTGGAGACAGCGGAGCGGATTGACTGTCCGGCTCCGCTGCCAGAAGGCCCAGCTGATGCTCTCCTGACGGACATGCTAGTCCCGGCGCCCTACAAGGCACCGGAGAAGACGACCGAAAAGAAGGCCCCGAGGACCAAGAAGGGTCTCCGGCATAAGGTTGTACCGGAAGCCTCGTCCGAAGACGACGAGGCACACTCCTCCCCCGAAGGGGAGGGGGAAGAAGAAGAAGGGGCCACCCCGTCCGGAGAGGATGAGGGGCCTGAGAAGGCGGGCCAGGGGGCCGGGAAAGGCCCCCGGCGCAAGGCCGTCATACCCTCGTCGTCCGACGACGACGAGGCAGATTCCTCCCGCGGAGGCGGGGGGAAGCAAGAATAAACCCTACCTCCCCGCACTGGGGAGGAGAAAAAGAGGAAAGCCTCCCCGGAGGAGGAGACTGGGACGTCCAAGAAGGGAAAGGTGTCCCTTCCAGACTACTCCGCCACGGCCGCCCATAGCGAGGAGGGGTGGCTGCCCAGGGGGAAGCCCCTAGCGTGATCGTAAGTATCCACACTCTATCGTGATTTTACTTCATAGTCTTTTTATAACGCAAAACATATATGCAGTCTGGCCAGGGTTCATCCCGAGGTATCGTCTTCAGATGGGTCCCTGAGCGATTCAGCGATGAACTCGCTCCCGACGGCCACTACTCCTCAGCCCGCGGATGACACAGAGGTGTTGTCTCGAAGGCTCCCAGAGCGGGGGGAGGTGACTCTGGAGACGCCCCAAGGTGGAATTCCAGATGTCGGATACGCGGGGTTCAAGATCCCCGCGGATCATGTCGACGAGAGCCGCAGTAGGCCGGGCTCTTAGCCAAACACTGTTCCAGAACCTCCAACAGTTCCGGACTCAGGCGGGTAGCACCTTGTTAGGGAGGACGAGCCGTCTGTGACGAGGACTTCCGTTACACCCGAGGCATCGGATTATCTGCTGGAAGCGCTTCACGGCGCTTCCATGGATGAAGAGCACCGTACTCTTATGAGTGCGGTGATTCAGAAGGTTTTGTCTGCCACGAGCGGACTAACCGAAGCTTGCACCAGCCTCCTGACAGGCTTTGAGGTAAGTAATGAAAATGTGTGAAATTACCACCCGCTAGGTAGTAGCCCCTGATACTCTGTTTGGTGTTCGGAAAGAAAAGCCAAACAGAGGGTCAATTATAATCCACAGGAGTCTAATAATAAGTGTGCATGTGAATAAGCAGGTTGTGCTGCTTGCCGCTGCTATCCGCACAGCCGAGGTCGCCGGACTAAAGCGGGACCTGGAGCAGGCGCAGGGGGAGCTCGACCTCACGAAGAGGCAGCTCGAAGAGAACAAAGGTGAGTGATTCCCCTCTCTCATGTTGGATAGATAAAATTGGTTATTCTAACGATGAAGCGTCGTGACTGTGTAACAGGGGCCACCACCGAAGTGGCGTCTCTGAAGAAAACGCTGTCCGAGACCGAAGACAAGGCGGCCTTGGAATGCAAGGAGCGTGAAAAGCAAGATGCTAGAGTGGGCGAGGTACAGCAAGAGCTCCAGGAGCTCGGCAAGAAGTTCGAGTCCGTGGAGCATGATCTTAAGATGAAAGAGGCCGAGCTTGCGAAGGCCCTTGCGAGTATGAAAGATGCCAAGGCCGAAGCCGACAAGGCACATCAGGGAATCCAGGCGGCCAAGAAGATAGCGGCAGGTAAGACATTCTTTATGCAAAGCAAACATGTGGATGATACGTCTCCAACGTATCTATAATTTTTTATTGCTCCATGCTACTTTATCTACTGTTTTGGACTATATTGGGCTTTATTTTCCATTTTGATATTATTTTTGGGACTAACCTATTAACCAGAGGCCCAACCCAGAATTGCTGTTTTTTGC
Organism: Triticum aestivum; assembly: GCF_018294505.1. Classification (NCBI taxonomy): domain Eukaryota; kingdom Viridiplantae; phylum Streptophyta; class Magnoliopsida; order Poales; family Poaceae; genus Triticum; species Triticum aestivum. The sequence continues at coordinate 417,733,285 of NC_057804.1, forward strand.
CTATTTCAGTGTTTCGAAGAAACGGAATATCAAACGGAGTCCAAACAGAATGAAACCTTCGGGAACGTGATTTTCTCACCGAACATGATCCAGGAGAGTTGGACCCTACTCCAAGATGTAACAGAGGCGGTCACGAGGGTGGGGGCGCCCCCCCTAGGGCACGCCCCCTGCCTCGTGGCCCCCTGTTGCTCCACCGACGTACTCCTTCCTCCTATATATACCTACGTATCCCCAAACGATCAGAACAGGAGCCAAAAACCTAATTCCACCGCCGCAACCTTCTATATCCACGAGATCCCATCTTGGGGCCTGTTCCGGAGCTCCGCCGGAGGGGTCATCCACCATGGAGGGCTTCTACATCAACACCATAGCCCCTCCGATGAAGTGTGAGTAGTTTACTTCAGACCTTCGGGTCCATAGCTAGTAGCTAGATGGCTTCTTCTCTCTTTTTGGATCTCAATATAATGTTCTCCCCCTCTCTCGTGGAGATCTATTCGATGTAATCTTCTTTTTGCGGTGTGTTTGTTAAGACCGATGAATTGCGGGTTTACGATCCAGCTTATCTATGAATAATATTTGAATCTTCTCTGAATTATTTTATGTATGATTGAGTTATCTTTGCAAGTCTCTTTGAATTATCCGTTTGGTTTGGCGAACTAGATTGGTAGTTCTTGCAATGGGAGAAGTGCTTAGCTTTGGGTTCAATCTTGAAGTGTCCTTTCCCAGTGATAGAAGGGGCAGCAAGGCACGTATTGTATTGTTGCCATCAAGGATAACAAGATGGTTTTTTTATCATATTGTATGAATTTATCCCTCTACATCATGTCATCTTGTTTAAGGCGTTACTCTGTTTTTAACTTAATACTCTAGATGCATGCCGGATAGCGGTCGATGAGTGGAGTAATAGTAGTAGATGCAGAATCGTTTCGATCTACTTGTCTCGGACGTGATTCCTATATACATGATCATACCTAGATATACTCATAACTATGCTCAATTCTGTCAATTGCTCAACAGTAATTTGTTCACCCACCGTAGAATATCTATGCTCTTGAGAGAAGCCACTAGTGAAACCTATGGCCCCCGGGTCTATTCTCATCATATCAATCTCCATTACTTTATTACTTACTTTGTTTTTACTTTGCCTTTTACTTTTCACTTTGCATCTATATACCAAAAATACCAAAAATATTATTTGTCATCTCTATCAGATCTCACTCTCGTAAGTGACCGTGAAGGGACTGACAACCCCTAATCGCGTTGGTTGCGAGGAGCTATCGTTTTGTGTAGGTATGAGGGACTTGTGCGTGGTCTCCTACTGGATTGATAGCTTGGTTCTCAAAAACGGAGGGAAATACTTAAGCTACTTTGCTGCATCATCCTCTCCTCTTCGGGGAAATCCAACGCAGTGCTCAAGAGTTAGCAAGAAGAATTTCTGGCGCCGTTGCCGGGGAGGCTCACGCAAGCAAGTCAACCATACCAAGTACCCATCACAATCCCTATCTCTCGCATTGCATTATTTGCCATTTGCCTCTCGTTTTCCTCTCCCCCACTTCACCCTTGTCGTTTTATTCACCCTCTCTTTCCCAATCTCCTCCTCTCTTTCCCTTTGCCTTTTTCCTCGTTCGTTTGTTTGCTCGTGTGTTAGTTTGCTTGCTTGTCGTTATGTCTGAAATTGGGGAAATTATTGCTGACATGAGCGATAATAATATCATGGAAAATTCTGAAGCTCCTGCTGAAGAATCCCCTACCTATCATACAAAAAGATTTCGAATCGGTAGTGGTAATATTATTGAAAAAGGAGTTATTCAAGATTTCTTTACTAGTGCCGGTGCTTTGCCCTCTATGGGCAGTTCTATTCTTCATAGAACCAGTAGTCTTGCTGATGCCATTGCCATGCTTATCGTTGAACTTGAAAGGCAATCTATGCATATGCACCCTTCTATACAAAGGATTTTCCTAGAATTTTCTAATATCAAACACTCCTCTGTTAAGCGTGCCGCTACTATCTTTTTGGCTCATGAATTCAGATTTATAATAAAAGAGGCCAAAGAAACCTTTGCGCATTATAGGGTGGACGCCGTCCGTCCTCCCATAGAATCTATCCTCTTTGATCAATAAGAAATTATGCGTTTTCAATCTCTTGACTATGTTGCTTTCAATGAAAACCTTAGAAAAAAGGTGCCAACCAACATTTTAATTGATAGAATATCTTAACTTAATGATGATTTGGCTATTAGAAATAATGAGTTAGGATACTCTCTTGAGTGTAGACTAACAAGGTTCTGTCAAAAGAACGCTTATAATGATGAATTGGTTGTGCATTATGAAGGGCCGAAAGAGGAACCTATACCTCCTAAAATTGATCTTGGGGATTTTTGCCCTATTAAATTTAGCCCTTTTGATTACTTTTGCTTAACTCAAAGAAAACTTGCTGCCGAACGTAGAGAATATGAAATGAGTTTCACCGATCTATCTTATTAGTACGGCACTACCTAGATCTATCCTTGCTTTTATGCCTAGCTAGGGGCGTTAAACGATAGCGCTTGTTGGGAGGCAACCCAATTTTATTTTTGTTTTTTGTTTTTTCTTCTGTTTAGGAATAAATAATCCATCTAGTCTCTGTTTGGATGTGTTTTTATCTTTTAATTAGTGTTTGTGCCAAGTAGAACCTATAGGATAACCTACGATGATAGTTGATTTGATTCTGCTGAAAAACAGAAACTTTGTGCGCATGAATATAATTTTGTTAAATCACAGAAACGTGATTTTTGTGTTGGTTCTTTTTCTGCTGTTCAATAGACAAATTTTCCAGGACTTCCTATTTTCGTAGAATTTTTAGAGTTCCAGAAGTTTGCGTTAGTTACAGATTGCTACAGACTGTTCTGTTTTTGACAGATTCTGTTTTGCGTGTGTTGTTTGCTTATTTTGATGAATCTATGGCTAGTAAAATAGTTTATAATCCATAGAGAAGTTGGAATACAGTAGGTTTAACACCAATATAAATAAAGAATGAGTTCATTACAGTACCTTAAGTAGTTCTTTGTTTTCTTTCTCTAACGAAGCTCACGAGATTTCTATTGAGTTTTGTGTTGTGAAGTTTTCAAGTTTTGGGTGAATTCTTTTGATGGATTATGGAATAAGGAGTGGCAAGAGCCTAAGCTTGGGGATGCTCACGGAACCCCCAAGATAATCCAAGGACACCAAAAAGTCAAAGCTTGGGGATGCCCCGGAAGGCATCCCCTCTTTCGTCCACTTCCATCGGTAATTTACTTGGAGCTATATTTTTATTCACCACATGATATGTGTTTTGCTTGGAGCGTCTTGTATCATTTGCGTCTTTGCTTGTTAGTTTACCACAATCAACCTTGCTGTACACACCTTTTGAGACATCCATACATGAATTGGAATTTGTTAGAATACTCTATGTGCTGAACTTATATCTTTTGAGCTTGATAGTTTTGCTCATAGTGCTTCACTTATATCTTTTGAGCATGATAATTTTTGCTCTAGTGCTTCACTTAGATCTTTTAGAGCATGGTGGTGGATTTGTTTTAAATATCTCTCATGCTTCACTTAGATTATTTTGAGAGTCGTTAATAGCATGGTAATTCACTTAATGTTAATATACTTGGTATTCAAGGTATGTGAAACTTTCTTTTGAGTGCGTTGAATACTAAGATAAGTTTGATGCTTGATAATTGTTTTAAGATATGAAGATGGTGATATTAGAGTCATGCTAGTTGAGTAGTTGTGAATTCAAAGAATACTTGTGTTGAAGTTTTTGATTCCCGTAGCATGCACGTATGGTGACCCGTTATGTGATGAACTCGGAGCATGATTTATTTATTGATTGTCTTCCTTATGAGTGGCGGTCGGGGATGAGCGATGGTCTTTTCCTACCAATCTATCCCCCTAGGAGCATGCGCGTAATACTTTGCTTTGATAACTTCTAGATTTTTGCAATAAGTATATGAGTTCTTTATGACTAATGTTGAGTCCATGGATTATACGCACTTTTTCCCATCCTTACACCATTGCTAGCCTCTCTAATACCGCGCACTTTTCGCCGGTATCATACACCCACCATATACCTTCCTCAAAACAGCCACCATACCTACCTATCATGGCATTTCCATAGCCATTCCGAGATATATTGCCATGCAACTTTCCACCGTTCAGTTTATTATGACATGCTCCATCATTGTCATATTGCTAGCATGATCATGTAGTTGTCATCGTATTTGTGGCAAAGCCACCGTACATAATTCTTTCATACATGTCACTCTTGATTCATTGCATATCCCGGTACATTGCCGGAGGCATTCATATAGAGTCATACTTTGTTCTAAGTATCGAGTTGTAATTGTTGAGTTGTAAGAAAAATAAAAGTGTGATGATCATCATTTTTAGAGCATTGTCCCAAGTGAGGAAATGATGATGGAGACTATGATTCCCCCACAAGTCGGGATGAGACTCCGAACGAAAAAACAGAGGCCAAAAAAAGAGAAAGGCCCAAATAAAAAAAAGAGAAAAAGAGAAAAGGGACAATGTTACTATCCTTTTACCACACTTATGCTTCAAAGTAGCACCAAGATCTTCATGATAGAGAGTCTCTCATTTTGTCACTTTCATATACTAGTGAGAATTTTTCATTATAGAACTTGGCTTGTATATTCCAATGACGGGCTTCCTCAAAATTCCTTAGGTCTTCGTGAGCAAGTGAGTTGGATGCACACCCACTTAGTTTCTTTTGTAGAGCTTTCATATACTTATAGCTCTAGTGCGTCCGTTGCATGGCAATCCCTACTCACTCACATTGATATCTATTGATGGGCATCTCCATAGCCCGTTGATACGCCTAGTTGATGTGAGACTATCTTCCATCTTTTTGTCTTCTCCACAACCACCATTCTATTCCACATATAGTGCTATATACATGGCTCACGCTCATGTATTGCGTGAAGATTGAAAAAGTTTTGAGAATGTCATAAGTATGAAACAATTGCTTGGCTTGTCATCGGGGTTGTGCATGATTTAAATATTTTGTGTGGGGAAGATGGAGCATAGCCAGACTATATGATTTTGTAGGGATAACTTTCTTTGGCCTTGTTATTTTGAGAAGACATGATTGCTTTGATTAGTATGCTTGAAGTATTATTATTTTTATGTCAATATGAACTTTTGTCTTGAATCTTTCGGATCTGAATATTCATACCACCAGTAAGAAGATTTACATTGAAATTATGCCAAAGTATCACTCCGCATGAAAAATTCTCTTTTTATCATTTAGCTGCTCGAGGACGAGCAGGAATTAAGCTTGGGGATGCCTGATACGTCTCCAACGTATCTATAATTTTTTATTGCTCCATGCTACTTTACCTACTATTTTGGACTATATTGGGCTTTATTTTCCACTTTTATATTATTTTTGGGACTAACCTATTAACCGGAGGCCCAGCCCAGAATCGCTGTTTTTTGCCTATTTCAGTGTTTCAAAGAAATGGCATATCAAACGGAGTCCAAACGGAATGAAACCTTCAGAAACGTGATTTTCTCACTGAACGTGATCCAGGAGACTTGGACCCTACTCCAAGATGTAACAGAGGCGGTCACGAGGGTGGGGGGCGCCCCCCAGGGCGCGCCCCCTTGCCTCATGGCCCCCCTGTTGCTCCACCGACGTACTCCTTCCTCCTATATATACCTACGTATCCCCAAACGATCAGAACAGGAGCCAAAAACCTAATTCCACCGCCGCAACCTTCTGTATCCACGAGATCCCATCTTGGGGCCTGTTCCGGAGCTCCGCCGGACGGGTCATCCACCACGAAGGGCTTTTACATCAACACCATAGCCCCTCCGATGAAGTGTGAGTAGTTTACTTCAGACCTTTGGGTCCATAGCTAGTAGCTAGATGGCTTCTTCTCTCTTTTTGGATCTCAATACAATGTTCTCCCCCTCTCTCGTGGAGATCTATTTGATGTAATCTTATTTTTGCGGTGTGTTTATTGAGACCGATGAATTGTGGGTTTACGATCCAGCTTATCTATGAATAATATTTGAATCTTCTCTGAATTATTTTATGTATGATTGAGTTATCTTTGCAAGTCTCTTCGAATTATCCGTTTGGTTTGGCGAACTAGATTGGTAGTTCTTGCAATGGGAGAAGTGCTTAGCTTTGGGTTCAATCTTGCGGTGTCCTTTCCCAGTGAAAGAAGGGGCAGCAAGGCACGTATTGTATTGTTGCCATCGAGGATAACAAGATGTTTTTTTATCATATTGCATGAATTTATCCCTCTACATCATGTCATCTTGTTTAAGGCGTTACTCTGTTTTTAACTTAATACTCTAGATGCATGCTGGATAGCGGTTGATGAGTGGAGTAATAGTAGTAGATGCAGAATCGTTTCGATCTACTTGTCTCGGACGTGATGCCTATATACATGATCATACCTAGATATACTCATAACTATGCTCAATTCTGTCAATTGCTCAACAGTAATTTGTTCAACCACCGTAGAATATCTATGCTCTTGAGAGAAGCCACTAGTGAAACCTATGGCCCTCGGGTCTATTCTCATCATATCAATCTCCATTACTTTATTACTTACTTTGTTTTTACTTTGCCTTTTACTTTTCACTTTGCATCTATATACCAAAAATACCAAAAATATTATTTATCATCTCTATCAGATCTCACTCTCGTAAGTGACCGTGAAGGGATTGACAACCCCTAATCGCGTTGGGTGCGAGGAGCTATCGTTTTGTGTAGGTACGAGGGACTTGTGCGTGGTCTCCAACTGAATTGATACCTTGGTTCTCATAAACTGAGGGAAATACTTACGCTACTTTGCTGCATCATCCTCTGCTCTTCGGGGAAATCCAACGCAGTGCTCAAGAGGTAGCAGTGGAGGAGGCGTTTCTTTTACTTACCCGAATTCGGAGCTCTCCAGGGGCATTCACAGATCTGCCATGCAGCATATCAGATGCAGCGGAGTTCTACCGTGCCAAGGAGGGGAGCTCAACAGAGAAGTTGTTCTGGTCCCAGTATGCTGGGGCCAAACACCCAATGCCTCTGAGTGACCAACTGAAGCAGTTGGTCGAACTCCACAGGGCGGGTGAAGTGGCTATGAAAGATTTCATAGTCCGGATGTGGCCTGGTGAGCCCGTGCCCACTAGCTACCTCGGCCTGATCAAGCGGATGGTGAGTGCCTGTCTGCGGCTTGAAGTTATCAAGCGATCTGTTTGCATTGAGGGTGTCCGCTGGGGCTTTGCCCGCGCGAAGGTGCATTGGGGCAAGCTGGATGCGGAGAAGCTGGTGAAGGACGGGCCACCGGAGGGCAAGGCGCATCGCTATCCCGAGAAGTATTACGACGGCGTTATGAAGGGCGCCCGTCTCGTGGCTGATGAATGTTCCAAGGACACAATCCTTGAGTAAATGTACCTCTGTCATTGTTGTAATATTAAGACGAAGTTATGTTTGATTTAAAATATTACCTTCTGTGCGGCTGTTTATAAAATTCTAAAAGTGGGCCAGTCATTGGCTTCCGCCCCCACGTAACTAGTACCGGGGTGTTCCTGGAAAAACCCGGATACTCTTTATCCAAATTTTTGGTCCCTTAAGGAGGTATCCGGCGCAGCGAACAAGGCAATCAGACTATGTGGCTTTATAACTTTCACTTAGCCATAGAAGTCTACAATTTTAAATTTTGGCGAAGCCCCTAGGATTCGGAAGACCGAATTGGGACGCTATATTCGCCTAGATCGTACGAAGCCGATTCCTCGCCTAAAGCGGAAAAATCTTTAAGGATTTTCAGACCTCTCGAACAGCAACCATCTCTCGCCGCATCATGCCGGTCAGTTTTCGGCTTTCTCTGTGCTACCTTAGTCGATATAACGGAACGCAAGGTACCAAAACTAGGGAGCCGGGCAAACCCAACTATTGACCCAAGACGTGATTCGGAGCTGATGCATATAGTGCTATAAGTTCGGGGTGCCGCACTGTTGAAAGTGTTTGGACTTGTTTTGCCGTATTATGAGGTGCCATAAGAAGCCCCTGGCAAAATTGATTGTACCAAGGTGTACGGAAGCAATATTAAATAAACATTTGTAAGAAAAAATGCTCAAATGATAATAAGAAGCTGACGCAATGTATGATCTCCCATTGATGAATAATACGTTTAAGTGTATGTTTACAATGGGTGTGTTTAAGCGGAAGTAAATAGGACTATTTAACATGTCCTATCCAAGGGCAGGCTGCATGTAGGTATATAAAACAGGTATAACGATCGTGAACAAATTCCACCTGGATATTTCCTTTTGTGCACAAAGCCTGTTGCCTCCTTGGTTTTCTCTCCTATGTAAGTCCGACAATCCGGCTCTTCTAAAGAGGCTGTCCTAAAGCAATATCCTGGAGATCCTGTTGCGGGGCGCTCCGGACTCGCTTGATGGTGCTCGAGGTTGTCGTCGCCGGATTGGTGGTTTGTCGGAGGAGGCCGCATTGTACTTCCTCCACGAGGGCTGCAGTATGCTCTTCTGTACGGAGAGAATGGTCCATATTTCCGTTGACTGTTATGACCCCGCGTGGTCCTGGAATCTTGAGCTTGAGGTATGCATAGTGTGGTACCGCATTGAATCTAGCGAATGCGGTTCGTCCGAGCAGTGCGTGGTAACCACTATGGAAAGGGACAATATTGAAGACTAACTCTTCGCTTCGGAAGTTATCCGGAGATCCGAAGACCACTTCCAATGTTATAGAGCCCGTACAACGGGCCTCTACTCCAGGAATTACACCTTTAAAGGTGGTTTTGGTGGGCTTGATCCTTGAAGGGTCGATGCCCATTTTGCGCACTGTGTCCTGATAAAGCAGGTTCAGGCTGCTGCCGCTGTCCATAAGGACTCGCGTGAGGTGGAATCCGTCGATGATTGGGTCTAGGACCAATGTGGCTGAGCCGCCGTGACAGATGCTAGTAGGGTGATCCCTACGATCAAAGGTGATCGGACAAGCTGAACATGGGTTGAATTTGGGGGCGACTGGCTCCATTGCATAGACGTCTCGTAGTGCTCGCTTCCGTTCCCTCTTGGGAATGTGAGTGGCGTAGATCATGTTGACCGTTTTCACCTGGGGGGGAATTTCTTCTGTCCCCCCGTGTTTGGACGCCGGGGCTCTTCGTCATCGTCGCTGTGCAGCCCCTTGTCCTTGTTTTTGGTGTTTATTTTGCCGGCCTATTTGAACACCCAGCAGTCTCTGTTGGTGTGGTTGGCTAGCTTGTCTGGGGTGCCATGAATTTGGCACGAGCGCTCCAGTATGCGGTCCAGACTGGACGGTCCCTGATTGTTTCTTTTGAACGGCTTCTTCCGCTGACCGGATTTGGATCCGCTGAATCCAGCGTTGACTACCGTGTCTTCGGTGTTGTCGCCGTTGTTCCGTCGCTTGTGTCTGTTGCACCGTGGCTTGCCGTTATTGTCACGAACGTCCGAAGTGCCAGAATGTGGCGTGGTGCTGCTGCGAGCCAACCAGATGTCCTCGCCCGCGCAAAAGTGGGTCATTAGTGTCGTGAGAGCTGCCATGGACTTGGGTTTTTCTTGGCCGAGGTGTCGGGCGAGCCACTCGTCACGGATATTATGCTTAAAAACCGCCAGGGCTTCGGCGTCCGGACAGTCAACTATTTGGTTCTTTTTAGTTAGGAACCGAGTCCAGAATTTCTTGGCTGACTCTCCGGGCTGTTGAGTAATGTGGGTCAAATCATCAGCGTCCGGTGGTCGCACGTATATGCCCTGGAAGTTGTCGAGGAACGCGTCTTCCAGGTTTTCCCAACTGCCAATGGAATTTGCGGGCAGGCTGTTTAGCCAGTGATGGGCGGGTCCTTTGAGCTTGAGGGGAAGATACTTGATGGAGTGTAGGTCGTCTCCGCGGGCCATGTGAATATGGAGAAGGAAATCTTCAATCCACACTGCGTGGTCTGTTGTGCCGTCGTATGATTCGATGTTTACGGGTTTGAACCCTTCTGGGAATTCGTGATCCATCACTTCATCGGTGAAGCAGAGGGGGTGTGCGGCGCCTCTGTGCCGGGCTATGTGGCTACGCGGTTCGAATTGGTCTGGGTGGATGTGTTCGGCCCGGCCGGACTTGTTTATGGTGTATCCGTCGCGACGGTCATCGTCGCGTGCTGGGGCGCGCCCCCTCGATCCGTAGATCGACCTTGGTTGTCCTGCTTTGTTTTCCAATATATCTTGCAGGTCTTGCCTATTGCCCCGGGCCATAGGGTATTAGCGTGGGGGTGCGGGCTGGTATTTGGGCTGATATGCCGTTTTATCCCGGCCGCGGGGTGGCCGGTCAGCCGAGTGGCGCTCGAGTCCATATTCCTCGGCTGCCAGGACCTCAGTCCATCTATCTGTGAGCAGGTCTTGATCAACTTGGAGTTGCTGCTGCTTCTTTTTCAGGCTCCTGTGGCCATAAGCCGACGCTTGAAGTGCTCCTGCTCCACGGGATCCTTAGGCACGCCGAACTCGTCGTTGCCGAGGCTAATCTCGTCTTCAGAGGGGGGCATGTAGTTGTCCTCCTCCGGATATCCGTCCGTCGCCTGTTCGTTTGTGCTGACCTGCTCATCTTCCTGCTCGGCCTGCTCGAAGGCGGGTTGATCAGGGTTTGTATTCCTCTTCGGCACCATCTGGATTGTTTTCGTCTCCTGGGCCGGTATTGCTGTGGTGGGGCTTGGAGCGGCGTCGACGATGCCCATGCTTTGTTTTTCTCCCTGAGGGGTTATCCTCCGTTGCCTCATCGCCATTGGTATCCTTCGGAGTGTCCACCATATATATATATATATATCATATGAGGAGGTGGCTGTCCACCGCCCTGTGAGCGGTGGTTCATGTACTTCTCTTGCATCGTCGTCCATACCGTCGATGTCTTTTCGAAGTTGAAGTCAAGCACGTCGGTTAGATCATCGACCGTGGAAATGAAGTGGGTGGTGGGTGGGCAGCGAATTCCTTCGTCGCCTGCTTCCCACTCGAGCCGGACATAGTTCGGCCAAGAGCCTCCTGACAAAGAGAGAGACTTTAATGAGTTCAGCATGTCGCCAAAGGGCGAGTGCTGGAAGATATCCGCAGCGGTAAACTCCATTATCGGAGCCCAACCAGGCTCGGCGGGCTCGGGAGGGCGCGGACTAGAACCTACAACCGGACACGAGTCCGGGGGTCCGGAGTCACAGGCTTCCTTAGAAGTGAGGCCTGTGTTCGGCTCTACCGCCGATGAGTGTGCGGCCTGCGGGGCAGGGTCCATCCACCCATCCTTGGGCCACGCAGTCTGCTCCGAATTTAGGTCCAGGACTTCTGCAGGGGTAATATCCCGAGCACTGTCCGACAGCAGGTCTGGGCCATGCTCATCGTGACTGCCCGGCACTCCTGGCACAGGCCCGATTCCGTCGAAGATCAAGTCTCGGCGGATATCGGCCGTGTAGTTCAGGTTTCCGAACCTGACCTGGTGGCCAGGGGCGTAGCTGTCGATCTTCTCCAGATGTCCAAGCGAATTGGCCTGCAGTGCAAAGCCGCCAAACACGAAGATCTGTCCGGGGAGAAAAGTCTCGCCCTGGACCGTGTTGTCGATGATTGAAGGCGCCATCAAGCCTTGCAGCGACGACACAGAGGAACTCTCAATGAAAGCACCAATGTCGGTGTCAAAACCGGCGGATCTCGAGTAGGGGGTCCCGATCTGTGCGTCTTAGGCTGATGGTAACAGGAAGCAAGGGACACAATGTTTACCCAGGTTCGGGCCCTCTCGATGGAGGTAAAACCCTACTTCCTGCTTGATTAATATTGACTATATGAGTAGTACAAGAGCAGATCTACCACGAGATCGTAGAGGCTAAACCCTAGAAGCTAGCCTATGATGATTATGATTGTAATTGTGATTGGCCTTCTAAGGACCAACCTCTCCGATTTATATAGACACCGGATAGAGCTAGGGTTTACATGGAGTCGGTTATAAGGAAGGAAATACAATATCCGGATCGCCAAGCTTGTCTCCCACGCAAAGCAGAGTCCCATTCGGACATGGGACGGAGTCTTGAGTCTTGTATCTTCACGCTTTCAATAGTCTGGATGATGTATATAGTCCGGCTGTCCGGATACCCCTAATCCAGGACTCCCTCACCCGGATTGAAGGCCCTTCCAGGGTCCTCTGGCTGCGGGGAGGGGCTATTGAACCCTTCCACGGCCCTCCTCAGTTTCTGCTCAGAAGTATCGAGGTTAATGATTGTGATGAAGGACGCCAGAATGAATGGAGTGGGGGAAAGAGTGACGACTTACCCAGCTTGGGGGGTTGTACATGGAAAATCCATCCTGCAGTTTAATACGAAGGAATTCTTCTTCTTCCCCTTTATACAAATCGGACAGTATTCCCGCTAGAGCAGTGGCGGAGTCCGGACCTTTACGACGACAACGGGTGGCATCATCTTCCCCGTTGAAGTGCCACATGGGCTTCCCCCGATATTGAAGTGGCTGCACCCCCCGCATTATGCATATTGCTATAACCTTGACTATTGTCAACCCTGATTTGGCCAGTGTCTTTATCCTGCTCATAGGAAGTGGACTTCTCTGGTATCTTCCTCTTGGGAGCCCCGAGGGCGCCAACTTTGGCGTGTCTTCGGCGGAGGATTATTAAACTTAGGGAGGCCCGTCTAGATTGGATCCGGAAGGGGAACGTCATCAACATAAAACCACTCCGAGGGCCAGTTTTCAGATGCCTTCTTGGGAGTGCCGGACAGGTATCCGGTCTCGGCAACGCGCCATATTTCGGCTCCGCCCACTTGACATATGGATTCCCCTGGTTGCGAGGGACGAGGCAGACCAACTTCATCCATAACCCGAAGTGAGCCTCGCAGCCCAGAAATAATTCACAAAGGGCAACGTATCCTGCGATGTGCAGCACGGAGGTGGGGGTGAAGTTATGCAGCTGGAGGCCATAGAACTCCAGGAGCCCACGAAGGAATGGGTGAATTGGAAACCCGACGCCTCTTAGCAAATATCTGATGAGGCATACTCGCTCCCCCCTGAGATGGGCTGGGAAATCTCTCCGCTTGCTCCCCGCCATCATAGGTGGCTAGTTCGGCTCGGAAGGGGACCATGAACGCCGGTGGAAGAAACCCTTGGGTCTGTGATACGTCTCCAACGTATCTACTTTTCCGAACACTTCTGCCCTTGTTTTGGACTCTAACTTGCATGATTTGAATGAAACTAACCCGGACTGACGTTGTTTTTAGCAGAACTACCATGATGTTGTTTTATGTGTAGAAAAGAGAAGTTCTCGGAATGTCCTGGAAATCCATGGAGGCACTTTTTGGAATTAATAAGAATTTTTGGCGAAAGAATCAACACCAGGGGGCCCACAGGCTGTCCACGAGAGAGGGGGTTCCCCCCTAGGGCGCGCCCTCCTATCTCGTGGGCCCCCTAGACCTCCACCGACCTCAACTCCAACTCCATATATTCACGTTCGGGGAGAAAAAAATCAGAGAGAGTTTCATCGCGTTTTACGACATGGAGCCGCCGACAAGCCCTAATCTCTCTCGTGAGGGCTAATCTGGAGTCTGTTTGGGGCTCCGGAGAGGGGGATTCGTCGCTGTCGTCATCATCAACCATCCTCCATCACCAATTTCATGATGCTCACCGTCGTGTGTGAGTAATTCCATCGTAGGCTTGTTGGACGATGATGGGTTGGATGAGATTTACCATGTAATCAAGTTCGTTTTGTTAGGGTTTGATCCCTAGTATCCACTATGTTCTGAGATTGATGTTGCTATGACTTTGCTATGCTTAATGCTTGTCACTAGGGCCCGAGTGCCATGATTTCAGATCTAAACCTATTATGTTTTCATGAATATATGTGTGTTCTTGATCCTATCTTGCAAGTCTATAGTCACCTATTATGTGTTATGATCCGACAACCCCAAAGTGACAATAATCGGGATACTTCTCGGTGATGACCGTAGTTTGAGGAGTTCATGTATTCACTATGTGCTAATGCTTTGTTCTGGTTCTCTATTAAAAGGAGGCCTTAATATCCCTTAGTTTCCACTAGGACCCCACTTCCACGGGAGGGTAGGACAAAATATGGCATGCAAGTTCTTTTCCATAAGCACGTATGACTATTTACGGAATACATGCCTACATTACATTGATGAACTGGAGCTAGTTCTGTGTCACCCTATGTTATAGCTACTACATGAGGAATCGCATCCACATAATTATCCATCACTGATCCATTGCCTACGAGCTTTTCACATATTGTTCTTCGCTTATTTACTTTTTCGTTGCTACTGTTACAACTACTAAAAAAAACCAAAAACATTTATCTTTACTTTTGCTACCGTTACCTTTATTATCATACCACTTTTGCTACTAAATACTTTGCTGCTGATACTAAGTTATCCAGGTATGGTTGAATTGACAACTCAACTGCTAATACTCAAGAATATTCTTTGGCTCCCCTTGTGTCGAATCAATAAATTTGGGTTGAATACTTTGCCCTCAAAAGTTGTTGCGATCCCCTATACTTGTGGGTTATCAGTCTGCAACTCTACTAAACAGCTATTGGGAACAGAACACTTTTCCCAATCACCTGGTTTAGAGCTAGGGGAGCGAGAAGAGGAGCTGCAGCGACCGGCCATGTTGGAATGGTTTTTTTCCCGGGAGCGCTCTGTTGGATTCTTGCTCAAGGGAAGAAGGTGAGGTTTGGATCTGAGGATCCCCGTTGAGGGAGTCCTGGATTAGGGGGTATCCGTACAGCCGGACTATATACATCGTCCGGACTATTGAAGCGTGAAGATACAAGACTCAAGACTCCATCCCGTGTCCAGATGGGACTCTCCTTTGCGTGGGAGACAAGCTTGGCGATCCGGATATTGTATTTCCATCCTTGTAACCAACTCCATGTAAACCCTAGCTCTCTCTAGTGTCTATATAAACCGGAGAGGTTAGTCCTTAGAAGGCCGATCACAACTACAATCATAATCATCATAGGCTAGCTTCTAGGGTTTAGCCTCTACGATCTCGTGGTAGATCTACTCTTGTACTACTCATATGGTCAATCTTAATCAAGCAGGAAGTAGGGTTTTACCTCCATCGAGAGGACTCGAACCTGGGTAAACATTGTGTCCCTTGCTTCCTGTTACCATCAGCCTAAGACGCACAGATTGGGACCCCCTACCCGAGATCCGCCGGTTTTGACACCGACATTGGTGCTTTCATTGAGAGTTCCTCTATGTCGTCACTGCAAGGCTTGATGGCGCCTTCAATCGTCAACAACACGGTCTAGGGCGAGACTTTTCTCCCCGAACAGCTCTTCATGTTCACCGGCTTCACACTGCGGGCCAATTTGCTTGGCCATCTGGAGCAGATCGACAGCTACGCCCCTGGCCACCAGGTCAGGTTCGAAAACCTGAACTACACGGCTGATATCCGCGGAGACTTGATCTTCGACGAAATCGGGCCTATGCCAAGAGTGCCAGGCAGTCACGATGAGCACGGCCTAGACCTGCTGTCGGACATCGCTTGGGATATTACCCCTGCAGAAGTCCCGGACCTAAATTCGGAGCAAACTGCGTGGCCCAAGGATGGGTGGTTGGACCCCTCCCCACAGGCCGCACACTCATCGGCGGTAGAGCCGAACACAGGCCTCACTTCTAAGGAAGCATATGACTCCGGACCCCCGGACTCGTGTCCGGTTGTAGGTTCCAGTCCGCGCGCTCCCGAGCCCGCCGAGCCTGGTTGGGCTCCGGTAATGGAGTTTACCACTGTGGATATCTTACAGCACTCGCCCTTTGGCGACATGCTGAACTCATTAAAGTCTCTCTCTTTGTCAAGAGGCTCTTGGCCGAACTATGTCCGGCTCGAGTGAGAAGCAGGCGACGAAGGAATGCGCTGCCCACCCACCACCCACTTCATTGCCACGGTCGATGATCTAACCGACATGCTTCACTTCGACTCCGAAGACGTCGATGGTATGGACGACGATGCATGAGAAGTACATGAACCACCGCTCAAAGGGCGGTGGACAACCACCTCCTCATACGATATATATATATATACATATATATATATATATATATGGTGGACACTCCGAAGGAAACCAATGGCGATGAGGCAACGGAGGATAACCCCTCAGGGAGAAAAACAAAGCATGGGCGTTGTCAGTGCTGCTCCAAGCCCCACCACAGCAATACCAGCCCAGGAGACGAAAACAATCCGGATGGTGCCGAAGAGGAATACAACCCCGACCAGCCTGCCTTCGAGCAGGCTGAACGGGCGACAGACGGATATCTAGAGGAGGACAACTACATGCCCCCTCCGAAGACGAGATTAGCCTCGACAATTCCGAACGCGGCGTGCCTGAGGATCCAGTGGAGCAAGTTCGCTTCAAGCAATGACTCATGGCCACGGCAAGGAGCCTGCAAAGGAAGCAACAGCAGCTCAAAGCTGACCAAGATTTGCTCGTGGACAGATGGACCAAGGTCCTGGCCACCAAAAAATACAAACTCGACCGCCCCGACAAAGGACACACACGGCATAATTCGCTACCCCAACCTAAGCAGGAGAACCCAAGGCACATACCCCGACGTCAACACACCACAACAGTCCAAGACAATACGAAGGAACACGAAGAGGCATCCTCAAGCCTCGGCGCAATTGTCATAAATGTCAAGTCAGGGAAGTTGGTGCCAAATCCAGCAACTCCCAGTCCAGTCAGCGGACAAAGAACCGGTCAAGCCTCTGAGGCCCGAGCAACATACTCGATCCACCATGTGAAATTCATGGTACTCCTAGGAGGACGGCCAAGCACACCAATAGAGAATGCCGGATCCTCAAAGCAAAACGGTCGGTCGTGTGCCAGAAACAATGAGGGGAGGATTCCAACAACGGCAAAGTCAAAAGATCCTCCAGATCATAAAATTACGGCCGATCTCCCCCGATCACATCAACCGTCCGGACAACATCAATCATAGCAATTCAATTGCAGTACCTCTAGACCTAGTAGTCCGGGGGCTCCATAACACATAAAGCCCCCGCGGGTATGAAACCACAAATAACATCTTCTAAAAGATGCCAGGTGCAAAGGGCAAGTTTTATTGGCCCACCACTCTAACGGTTGTCTTCGGATCACCAAAAAATGCCACGCCAAAGAATAATTCTTCGGCACCTTCCCCTCATACGGTAATTTACCATATGCTAACGGGATGAACCATGTTGACTAGATTCCACGTGGTAAACTATTAGGCCAGCAGTGTGTGATATAATCACACCTATGGGCAAGGCCGAACCCCGCCCTTAGAGCGGAAATCATACAGCTGCCGGAGTAGCGAGTCGTGCATGCCTATCAAAATTTTGATATGACAGCCAACTATCTGGACACCAACTGAGGAGTCTATGCTACTTCATGGTATAACGGATGGGTTAACCAGGGTCCGATCAGGAACCCTCGGACCAACCACAAGAGGACGTTCAGCTGCCTCCAAGTATTTGCCTTTACAAACTAACTTTGACGCAGAACAGGGTTGGCAACGTGGAATCGGCCCGGACACACAAGGGCAGGAACATGCATGTGAACCCCCCGCCCCCAAAGAAGGCAGTCCGGATTCACTTCAGATCCACTCACAGCCCCCTCCAGTCCGGCCATCACTGGTTCCACCAAAAACACCTCTTTTCATAATCATAAATCGTACTCATATGCAAAGACATATCATCCTACTACAATGCGAAGACTTAAATAACACTTACCGGCCGTCGTTTCTCATCGACGCCTCTTTGTAAAAAACAACAGCCACGCCTCATGTTACGCCCGATTATGCCAGGGGCTTCACAGTATGGCAATAAAGTATGACCACCTTTTCGGTTGCTCGGCACCCTGAACTTATAGCACTATATGCATAAGCTCCAAATCATGTCTTGGGTCATTGGTTGGGTTTTCCCGGCTCCCATGTTTTGGTACCTTACCTTCTGCCCCATCGGCTAAGGTAGCGCTGGGAGAACTACTGCGATTGTGTCCCGGTTCTGCCGGACGAGCACCTCAGTAGAGAAAGCCGAAAACTGACTGTCATGATATAGCGAGAGCTGGTCAGCTGTTCGAGAGGTTGTAAAATCCTTAAAGATTTATTCTGCATAACGCCATTATAAATGCAGAGTGCGACGGATCGGTCTTCCGATCAGGCGCCAATAGAGCCCCTAGTTCGGCCTTCCGAATACTAGGGGTTGCGCCGACCATACTCGAATTCCTATGGCTAAGTGAGAGTGGTAAAGCCCTATAGTCCGATTGCCTAGTTCGTGGTGAGGAACACCTCCTTAAAAGGACCCAGCCATGGGATAAAGAGTGTTCAGGTATGTCCCGAACACCCCCGTATTTCTTTCGTGGGGGCAGAAGCCGACGACTGGCAAACTCTCAGGATTTACATACACTAAAGAGCCGCACAGGAAGAACAAATGTTCAAACAAAACAGGCAATAAATAATAAAAGTGCCATTATCCCATATTACAAAGAACGGCACGAATGCCCTCAGGGAAATATAATGTCTTCGGTACACTTATCCGCCACAAGGCGGGCTCCCTTCTGTACACCTTCATAGTACAGCTCGGGCTTGCGGTGCTCCTTACCCTCTGGCGGCCCCTCAGTCATCAGCTTCTCCGCGTCAAGCTTCCCCCAATGCACTTTTGCACGGGCAAACGCCATGCGCGCACCCTCTATACAGACCGATCGCTTAACAGCATCAAGCCGAGGACAGGCGCCCACAATCTGCTTCACGAGTCTGAAGTAACTGCTTGGAATTGGCTCCGCGGGCCACAGCCGGACAACCAAGTCCTTCATGGCTAGTTCGGCCGCCTGGTGCAGTTCGACCAGCTGCTTCAGCTGATCGACAAAGGGCACCGGATAGTTCGGCGCCAAATACTGCGACCAGAAATTCCTCTTCGCAGACTTCTTCTCCTCGGTCCGGTAGAATTGGGCGGCATCTGATATGCTGCGAGGCAGATCCGCAAAAGCCCCTGGAAAAACAAGAATTCAGCTTGTCGCTTAGAGTTCTTCCCACTATCATGTAAAAATGGCCATGAATACAAAAGGCCTTACCAGCCGCAACTTTCCGGGCCTCCTAAATGTCCCACACAGCACCTCGGGGTTCTTCCCGAGCATCTTTCGCGGCTTGGAGAGCTTGGGCGAGTTCGGATTCTTTCCCTACTAGATTATGCTCCAAGCCCTCGCTTTCTTAACAGCCTCCTAGAGCTCTCGCTCAGCTGCAATGACCCTAGCCTTATGTTTCTCACGAAGCACCTATTCGGCGGCAGCCTTCTTGTTGGCATCAGCCACAGCCGTCTTCAGTGCCTCATATTCGGCACTCACTCCTAGAGCATACAATACAAATACTTTTCATCAGGCACAATTACTCATTCGTGCCAAATTCAAGACAATGTTTCAACATACCTTGCTTGTACTCCAATTGCTTCTTCACACGGCCAAGTTCCTCCTCGGCCCGTTCCACGCTCTGCTTCAGTCCGGACACTTCCGCATTATGAGCGGCCGTCTTCTCTACAGACGCCTGTTTTCACACAAAGGGGTATACGTCATTACCAAAGGCTCCTACAAAAGTAGAGGATTTGATCTCTGCCCGGCTCTCTCTCTGTTGCCGGACAGTGTATCAGGGGCTACTACTCATATTATGACGATCCCTCAAAGGTTTCTTACAAAACATACCTCAAAGGCCTTTATAAGGCCAAGGCAGGACTCATTCAGCCCGCTCTCGCCGGACTGAATCTTTTCAACCACCGCACCCATGAGGGTCCGATGTTCATCGATGATAGATGCGCTCTTTAATGTTGTCGGTAGACCGCCTGGCAGCTCTGCATGGACAAAGGTTGCCGGCAAAATAGGTAAGCCTCCCACCGTCGAAGGTGGCTGCTCGCCCAATCCTGGAGCCTTAGAGGTCTCCAGGACCTTGTCTGGCTGTGGTCCGAACCCGAGATCGCCCCCATCGTTGACACGCCGGGGGGCCACGGCCACCATGTGTCCGGCCCCAGAGACATGCCTCCCCTGGTCCGGGTCTCTTTGAGATGACACCTCGGTGTCGCGCCTGGACTTCAGGGAAGGGGCCTTGCTACGTCTTGAGCTTGCGTTGGTTTTCCTCGAAGAGGACAGGGTGATGCAGCAATAGTAGTGTAAGTATTTCCCTCAGTTTTTGAGAACCAAGGTATCAATCCAGTAGGAGGCTCCTCAAAAGTCCCACGCACCTACAAAAACAAACTGAGAACTCGCAACCAACGCAATAAAGGGGTTGTCAATCCCTTCACGGCAACTTGCTAAAGTGAGATCTAATAAAGATAGTATGATAAGATAAATATATTTTTGGTATTTTATAATATAGATGCAAAAAGTAAAGATGCAAATAAAAGTAGATTGAAAGCAAATATGATAAGAGATAGACCCGGGGGCCATAGGTTTCACTAGTGGCTTCTCTCAAGATAGCATAAGTATTACGGTGGGTGAACAAATTACTGTTGAGCAATTGATAGAAAAGCGCATAGTTATGAGATTATCTAGGCATGATCATGTATATAGGCATCACGTCCATAACAATTATACCGACTCATGCCTGCATCTACTACTATTACTCCACACATCGACCGACTCCTGCGTGCATCTAGAGTATTAAGTTCATAAGAACAAAGTAACGCATTAAGCAAGATGACATGATGTAGAGGGATAAACTCAAGCAATATGATATAAACTCCATCTTGTTATCCTCGATGGCAACAATACAATACATGCCTTGCAACCCTTTCTTTCACTGGGTAAGGACACCGCAAGATTGAACCCAAAGCTAAGCACTTCTCCCAATCTAGTAGGCCAAACCAAACTGATAATTCGAAGAGACTTGCAAAGATAACTCAATCATACATAAAAGAATTCAGAGAAAATTCAAATATTATTCATAGATAAACTTGATCATAAACCCACAATTCATCAGATCTCAACAAACACACCGCAAAAAGAGTTTACATCGAATAGATCTCCACAAGAGAGGGGGAGAACATTGTATTGAGATCCAAAAAGAGAGAAGAAGCCATCTAGCTAATAACTATGGACCCGTAGGTCTGTGGTAAACTACTCACAACTCATCGGAGGGGCAAGGATGTTGATGTAGAAGCCCTCCCTGGTCGATTCCCCCTCCGGCAGAGTGCCGACGAAGGATCCAAGATGAGATCTCGCGGATACAGAAGGTTACGGCGGTGGAAATTGTGTTTCATGGTGCTCCTAGATGTTTTCAGGGTACGTAGGTATATATAGGAGGAAGAAGTACGTCGGTGGCCGCCCGAGGGGCCCACGAGACAGGGGGCGCGCCCCTACAGGGGGGCGCGGCCTCCTATCTCGTGGCTGCCTCGGCTGCTTCTTGACTTGCACTCCAAGTCCCCTGGAATACGTTCGTTCCAAAAATCAAGCTCCCAAAGGTTTCATTCCGTTTGGACTCCGTTTGATATTCCTTTTCTTTGAAATACTGTAATAGGCAAAAAAACAGCAATATGAGCTGGGCCTCCGGCTAATAGGTTAGTCCCAAAAATGATATAAATGTGTAAAATAAAGCCCATAAACATCCAAAAGGGGTGATATAATAGCATGTAACAATCAAAAGTTATAGATACGTTGGAGACGTATCAAGCATCCCCAAGCTTAATTCCTGCTCGTCCTCGAGTAGGTAAATGATAAAAAGACAATTTTTGATGTGGAATGCTACCTAGCATAATTCATAATGTAATTTTCTTTATTGTGGCATGAATGTTCAGATCCAAATAATTAAAAATAAAAGTTCATATTGATAAAAGAAATAGTAACACTTCAAGCATACTAATCAAAGTAATCATGTCTTCTCAAAATAACATGGCAAAAGAAAGTTCATCCCTACAAAATCACATGGTTAGGCTATGCTTCATTTTCGTCACACAAAGATGTTCCCAACTTCTATACCCCCGATGACAAGCCAAACAATTGTTTCATACTTAAATAATCTCAAACTTTTTCAACCTTCATGCAATACATGAGCGTGAGCCATGGATATAGCACTATGGGTGGAATAGAATATGATGATGGGGACTGTGTGGAGAAGACAAAAAAGGAGAAAGTCTCACATTGACGAGGATAATCAACGGGCTATGGAGATGCCCATCAATTGATGTCAACATGAGGAATAGGGATTGCCATGCAACGGATGCACTAGAGCTATAAATGAATGCTCAACAAAAGAAAACTAGTGGGTGTGCATCCAACTTGCTTGCTCACAAAGACCTAGGGCATTTGAGGAAGCCCATCGTAGAAATATACAAGCCAAGTTCTATAATGAAAAATTCCCACTGGTATGAAAAAGACAACTTATGAGACTCACTATATGAAAAACATGGTGCTACTTTGAAGCACAATATATGAGACTCACTACATGAAGAACAAGGTGCTACTTTGAAGCACAAGTGTGGAAAAAGAAATAGTAACATTGCCCTTTTTATTTTTTTTATTTTTTTTTCTTTTTCTTTTTTTTCTTTTTCTTTTTTTTTCTTTTTCTTTTTTTTCTTATTTTGGGCCTTTCTTTTTTCTTTTTGGCCTTCCTTTTTTTTTCTTTGGGCAATGTTCTAATAATGATGATCATCACACTTCTATTGATTACAACATAAGAATTACAACTCGGAACTAGAACAAGATATGACTCTATATGAATGCCTCCGGCGGTGTACCGGGATGGTACAATGAATCAAGAGTGAAATGTATGAAAAATAATGCATGGTGGCTTTGCCACAAATACGATGTCAACTACATGATCATGCAATGGCAATATGACAAAAGTAAAGTATGTCATGACGATGATGAACGGAACGGTGGAAAGTTGCATGGCAATATATCTCGGAATGGCTATGGAAATGCCATAATAGGTAGGTATGGTGGCTGTTTTGGGGAAGAAATAGGGAGGTTTATGTGTGATAGAGCGTATCGTATCACGGGGTTTGGATGCACTAGCGAAGTTTGCACCAACTCTCAAGGTGAGAAAGGGCAATGCACGGTACCGAAGAGGCTAGCAAAGGCGCAAAGGTAAAAGTGCGTATAATCCATGGACTCAACATTAGTCAAAAGAACTCATATACTTATTGCAAAAAATTAGAAGTCAACAAAAACCCAAGTACTACGCGCATGCTCCTAGGGGGATAGATTGGTAGGAAAAGACCATCGCTCGTCCCCGACCGCCACTCATTAGGATGCACAAGCCAGGTACACTTCATGTTTCAAATTTGTTACACAACTTTAACCATATGTGCATGCTATGGGACTTGCTAAATTCAACACAAGAATTCTTTAAATTCATAATCACCCAACTAGCATGACTTTAATATCACTACAGCAATATCTCAAAACAATTATCAAGTATCAAATTGATCATAGCATCCAATTCACTTTCTATGATAGTTTTTATTATACCCAACTTGGATGCTCATCATTCTACGACCAATTTTATAACCATAGCAAATACCATGATGTTCTAAAAGACTCTCAAAATAATATAAGTGAAGCATGAGAGACTAGTAATTTCTACAAAAATAAATCACCACCGTGCTCTAAAAGATATAAGTGAAGCACTAGAGCAAAAACTATCAAGCTCAAAAGATATAAGTGAAGCACATAGAGTATTCTAGCAAATTCTAATCAAATAGGCTTCTCCCAAAAGGTGTATACAGCAAGGATGATTGTGGTAAACTAAAAAGCAAAGACTAATATAATGCACGATGCTCCAAGCAAAACACATATCATGTGGCGAATAAAAATATAGCTCTAAGTAAAGTTACCAATGAACGAAGACGAAAGAGGGGATGCCTTCCCAGGGCATCCCCAAGCTTAGGATTTTGGATATTCTTGAATATATTGGGGTTCCATAAGCATCCCCAAGCTTAGGCTCTTGCCACACTTTATTCCATAGTCCATAAAAGCTTTACCCAAAACTTGAAAACTTCACAACACAAAACTCAACAGGAAATCTTATAAGCTCCGTTAGTGAAAGAAAACAAAACCACCACATAAGGTACTGCAATGAACTCATTATTTATTTAATTTGGTCTTAAACCTACTGTATTCCAACTTCTTTATGGTTTATAAACTATTTTACTAGCCATAGATGCATTGAAATAAGCAAACAGCACACGAAAAACAGAATCTGTCAAAAACAGAACAGTATGTAGAAATCTATAACTAACGCAAACTTCTGGAACTTTAAAAATCCTACCAAAATAGGAAGGCCTGGAAAATTTGTTTATTGAACAGCAGCAAAAAGAATCAACGCAAAATCACGTTCGTGTTATTTAACAAAATTATATTCGTGCGCGCAAAATTCTGTTTTTCAGCAGAATCAAATCAACTATCATCATAGGTTATCCTATAGGTTCTACTTGGCACAAACACTAACTAAAAGATAAAAACACATCTAAACAGAAGGTAGATGCAAGATTTATTACTAAACAGGAGCAAAAGCAAAAACATAAAGAAAATTGGGTTGCCTCCCAACTAGCGCTATCGTTTAACACCCCTAGCTAGGCATAAAAGCGAAGATAGATCTAAGGAGTGCCATCTTTAATTTTCAGTTTTTAGCGGAGTCATGCTCAAATCTGGGAGGTTCTTTCCGCTTCCCTTCATACTCAGAAATTTTTAGATCTAAAGAATCCAACCGCTTATTGCAAAGAGTAATCAACATATTCATGCGGTGAAGATTTCCGCTAACACTTTTAAGAGGCTCAAGAGACTTTTGTAAAAAAATTGTTACTTCGCAAATCTTTCCAAACACTTGGGTTTCTTCATGGGTAGGATGTGATCCTCCCTTTTGAGGTAGTGTTCCCACTATTCCCCCTATAATTTCATGCGCAATACTGGGATCAATCTCAATGAAATTTCCCTTGGCAATGCAATCCAAGAGTTGTCTACGCGTCATATTTAACCCAACATAAAAATTACGAAGAAGAATTCTAAAGTTCACCTCTAGGGTGCACTTGCGATAAGGTTCCATCATCCTATACCAAGCATCTTTTAAGTTTTCTCCTTGCCTTTGCTTGAAGTGAAGAACTTCAAACTCGGGAGACATAGGAGAGGATAAGGAACTAGACATAATGACAAGGCAAACGAGCTCACACACGGAAAACGGAAAAAGGCAAGCGAAAAGAGAGGAGATTGGGAAACAGAGGGCGAATAAAACGGCAAGGGTGAAGTGGGGGAGAGGAAAATGAGAGGCAAATGGAAAATAATGTAAATGCGAGGGAGATGGGTTTGTGATAGGTACTTGGTATGTCTTGACTTGAGCGAAGACCTCCTCGGCAACGGCGCCAGAAATCCTTCTTGCTACGTCTTGAGCTTGTGTCGAAGAGGAGAAGGTGATGCAGCAATAGTAGCGTAAGTATTTCCCTCAGTTTTTGAGAACCAAGGTATCAATCCAGTAGGAGGCTCCTCAAAAGTCCCACGCACCTACACAAACAAACTGAGAACTCGCAACCAACGCAATAAAGGGGTTATCAATCCCTTCATGGCCACTTGCGAAAGTGAGATCTAATAAAGATAGTATGATAAGATAAATATATTTTTGGTATTTTATAATATAGATGCAAATAAAAGTAGATTGAAAGCAAATATGATAAGAGATAGATGTCGTGGTTCTAAGCCTGACAGTAGAGTGGGGGGTAGGTACGGAGAGGCAAGGTCCTAGCTATGGAGATGTTGTAAGCACAAAGGATGTACGAGTTCAGGCCCTTCTCGGAGGAAGTAACAGCCCTACGTCTCGGAGCCCGGAGGCGGTCGAGTGGATTATGAGTATATGAGTTACAAGGTGCCGAACCCTTCTGCCTGTGGAGGGGGGTGGCTTATATAGAGTGCGCCAGGACCCCAGCCAGCCCACGTAGGAGAGGGTTTAAGGTGAGTTAAGTCTGGGGCGTTACTGGTAACGCCCCACATAAAGTGCCTTTACTATCATAAAGTCTACTTGATTACAGGCCGTTGCAGTGTAGAGTGCCTCTTGACCTTCTGGTGGTCGAGTGAGTCTTCGTGGTCGAGTCCTTCAAGATAGTCGAGTGTGTCCCTTGTTGGTCGACTGGAAGGCGACTTCTTCTAAGGGTGTCCTTGGGTAAGGTACTTAGATCAGGTCCATGACCCTACCCTAGGTACATAACCCCATCATTAGCCCCCGAATGGATTGAGGCTTCGAGTGAGGAAGGAGTTGATGTCGTTTCCGATTAACCTTTGTGCTCTGGCCGTGCGTTGTCCTGGACCAAAGAATCTCTTCGTCGACAGTGAACAACTTGTCTTCAGTCGACTCGATCCATTCTATTCTTGCGTCGAGTGATCTTTCGGGCTTCGACGATCTCCGAGCGACGGATCGCCGGAAACCCCGTGTCTGACAGACTGATCTGCCATTCGCGGATTCCGCGGGATGCGAAATTTGGGGACGCGCGTGAAGCGGGACGGCCTGCGGCGTTCGGATGGGACGGGACATAGACGCCTCGATCTCCGCGCCGCCTTTTTCGCCATGTATCCCGTCTGCATAACTGTTCCTGATATGATTAGATCGACCGGGCCCACCTGTCATCCACTCGGAAGGGACCTTATAAATGCACCCGGCGAGGATTTCTGTACCGCGCCTCAGTCATTCTCTCTCTCTCTCTGCTTCCTTCTTCCCCGCCCAGCGTGCTCGCTCTCGCCCCCGCACCACTTCCCTTCGCGCATCTCGCCGGCAACCATGGCCAAGGAGAAGACGGCGGCGCTGGAGCGTGCGAAGAAGGCGTCGGCGTCGGAGAAGGCAAAGGGGAGATCCACCAGCCGCGGAGGGTCCTCATCCAGATCCCGCCTGCCGAAGGGCTGGGTCCAAGGAGACTGGATCCAGTCGACCATCACCGAGAGTGACCTCCTCGACATGGACAACGAGGGCTTGATTCCTCATGGAGCTGCGAGGCTTCCGGGGAAGGAGTGGCAGCCCCAGCCAGAAGAGGGTGAGTGTGTGCTCTTGGCCACCCATGTTGATCGTGGATTTTCCTTGCCGCCGAGTGTTGCTCTTGGCCACCCACTTTACCCCAAACTCTATTGCCTATCTTGCCGCGTTCGTGTCCATGTGTGAGGGTTTCCTGGGCTGTCGACCGCACTGGGGCTTGTTCAAGCATATATTCACGTGTCGATCTCAGACCGTGAAGAAGGCGAGCCCAGGTGATGAGAGAACCCGAGTCGTCCAAATGTGTGGGGGTCTGGGGATCCAGGTGAGGAATAAGAGCACCTTCCCGCCCATGACCTTTCCCGAGTCCGTCAGAGGCTGGCAGTCGACTTGGTTCTACTGCCAGGTCCAGTCGACACCAGGGCAGTCGAGTGGACTCCCTCCGTTTACCATGGACCGAGTGAACAAGCCCTCCCCTCTGAAGCTGATTCCGGAGGAGAAAGCTGACGTGAAGATGTTGATGGAGCGCGTGGTGCAGTTGGTTCGGGAGGGAGTGACGGGCATGGACCTCCTGGAGGTCTTCCTCAGGCGTCGCATCCAGCCCCTTCAGTTCCGGAGCCACTGCATGTGGTTGTACCGTGGGACCGAAGACGAGACTAGAGTCCATCCAGAAGCAGTCGACGATGTCACTCTGGAAAGATGGATGGTAGCCGTTACCGGAAACAAGGATAACCCACGTGGAGCCAGAAGGATTCCTCCACTCGACCACAACAGCGACCCAAACAAGGTACACTTGCCCTGCTCTCCACTGCGCTCTTGTCGCATTCATTTCTGTTTACCCTGCCGACTGGTCGACTGATCCTTGTCTGGACATCTGCTAGGCCCTCACCGAGCTGTACTCGATGCCCAATGGGGCACAAGCTTCGACTGAGGAGGGCGAGGCGAGCGGGGGCGAGAGCCAGGAAGAGGAGGAATGGGACTCGGATGTTGCAGAGGATGATGACGACGATGATGATGATGACGGTGATGAAGATGACGTCGAGGACGAGGAAGAAGAGGAGGAGGAGGTCGTACCACCGCGCTCAGAAAGGCGGTCGAAGCTTGTCCACGACCCTTCGACCGAACGTGGTAAGGGGGTGGCGACCGCCACTCAGTCGACCAAGCGCCCTCGGACCACCTCTCCGGTGCCGACTGAAAAGGCACCGAAGCAGCCCAGGGCGGCCTCGTCGAAGCCGATCAAGCTCCTGCCGAAGATGAAGGTGTCCATCCCCACCATATCAGGGTAACCGTGCTGCTCATATTTTCTTATTTTGTGTGAACTTTGTCTCTGGTCGATGCTGAAGTTAGTCGACTGATCCTTCGGAGTTGCAGTGCTGCCACTTCTGAAACCTCGGCCCGGGCTGATGACCACGAGATGGAGGACGCAGCAACTTTGAACCCAGGTACTGTATTCTTAACGCCGTTCTTAGTCAACTGACTCGCGATCTGATCCTGATTTTTCTCCGTAGCTCCACCCAATACTGTTATCAATCTCCCTAATGATGATGAGGATGAAGAGCCGCTGAAGCGCAGGAGGAGTCGGAAAGCGTCCGCCAGTAAGGTGCCTCAGGATGTGACGGCGCCTGAGATTCTGACTGTGGAGGAAGAGAACACCACTCGACACACGGTGTCCTTCGCAGATCCATTGACGAGTGCTCAGCAGCCCTCCCTCTTCACGACGCACCACGTCCCAGAGGACCAAGCTGGCGCAGCGAAGGAGGCGATACGCCAAGCGGGAATCATGATGGAGCAGCTGAAGACCATCCGGGATGCGAGCCAGGCGGCTTATGACGCCAGTTCTGCCCTCCAAAGCAATGTCCAGGTCAGTCGACCACTGTTTGTTCTGTTGGATATGCTACCAAAAACTTTTCTTTTCCGGAATTTATAGTAGTCACCCACTGGGTGTGTCGAATAAACTCCGTGTTAGCGGGGGCACGCTGAGTGCACCCGCTGGGCGTAGTCCCCAAGGCTAAGGTCGACTGCTGGCAGTCGGCCTTAGGCTTTATGATGTCAATTTTTCTGTCAGTCGACTATGTTGACTGGGTTTCACAAACCGGTGGGGGCACGCTGAGTGCACACACTGGGTGTAGTCCCCAAGGCTAAGGTCGACTGCTGGCAGTCGGCCTTAGGCTTTATGATGTCAATTTTTCTGTCAGTCGACTATGTCGACTGGATTTCACAAACCGGTGGGGGCACGCTGAGTGCACCCACTGGGTGTAGTCCCCGAGACTGTGGTCGACTGCTTGCAGTTGATCACAGTCTTAGAGAATGCATCTCGCTCTTTTTTTTTTGAGGTCGACTGGTCGACTTTGTCTTCAACAGGATTAGTGGGGGCACGCTGAGTGCACCCACTGGGTGTAGTCCCCGAGACTACGGTCGAATGCTTGTATTCGGCTGTAGTCTTAGAAACGTGTGTTTTTTTCCTTTTTCACTCGGAAGTGAATTATATTTGACACTTAGTCGATTGGTTCTTCGCAGAACTCTTGTGATCTTGTGACTCGCTACTCTGAGATGGAACACAAGCATACTCAACTCGAGCTGAGCCTGAAGCTGGTTCAGGAGAAGCTGACAAAGGCAAAGGAGGAGACCGAAGGTATGTTTGGTGAGACCCTGACGACTGCTTTCCCCTTGCTTGTTTCAAAATCTGATCTTGCTGTAACTTGCAGGTAAGGTAAGGGAGGCCCAACAGAAGAAAGACCTTGAACTAGCTGAGAAGATCAAGCTTGCTGACGAGAAGTTAGCTTCAGTCACCAAGCTTGAACAAGACAATACCAATCTGAAAGCTGCTCTTGGGATCGCCAACAAGGAGATCAGTCGACTAAAAACTGATAAAGCTGCCCTGACCGACCAAGTCAGCAAATTGACTGGGAAGAAAACTGATCTGGAGGCCTTCCTGAGTAGTCTTGCCAAGAAGCTGTTTCTTATGCTTGAAGGTAAACCTCTATGCTTGGCAAACATTTCCCATTGTGGTTTTTCCATTCGACCATCCCCTTGACTTAGTGATCATCCTTGCAGAATTCTGTCAAAACTTTGAAGAAGAAACTAGCCGGCTGGAGCCAAACCTCGACCCCGTCAATTCTCCGGTGAACGACGAAGTTGCCATGGATGTTTTCCGACTGGAGTCTCGTGTCGCAGCTGTCGTGGACTATCTCGCAAGGCTGAAGGCCGCCACATCTCGCATCGACTCGACGCTTTGGCCTGAGGAGACACTTCAGAATGACCTTGAGTCGCTGATGGCCCGGTTGAACACGATCCCTGGTCGAGTGCAGGAATGGAAGAAGTCCTCGGCTCGGTGTGGTGCAGATGTTGCTCTGTGTCTGGCCCGAGTCCACTGTAAAGATGCGCGAGAAGAGAAGCTGGCGGCCCTTCGGGTGGCCAATACCAAGAAGCACGACTTCAGGTCCTTTATGGAAACTTTCCTTGCAGCTGCCACTCGGATCGCCGACGGAATTGACCTTGATGAATTCGTTGCTCCTTCCAGCCCTCCACAGGAGGGGTAAAAAACTTCTTCTGGCTCGACGCTTTAAATTTGCCTCGGTATGCCGAGTGGAATTGTAACCGATAAACCTTAACAGGCTTAACGCCTGAGCACTCTCGGTTCCTTTAGATATCGATTCAAACTTGAATTTGGTGCTTGAATATGATTGCCTTTGGCTCGAAATGTCTTTTCAGGTTCAAAGCAAGGCGCCTTTACTGCGATCGACTTATTCTTCAGTCCACTTAGGCGAGCACTGGGCTGCAGCTAAGCCCCCGAGTGAGAGGTTTACTCTTCACTCGGCAGGATTTTGATAACTTAGGCGAGTGCTTCGACTGCAGCTAAGCCCCCGAGTGAGAGGGTTGCTCTACACTCGGTAGGATTTTGATAACTTGGGCGAGTGCTTGGACTGCAGCTAAGCCCCCGAGTGAGAGGGTTGCTCTACACTCGGTAGGATTTTGATAACTTAGGCGAGTGCTTCGACTGCAGCTAAGCCCCCGAGTGAGAGGGTTGCTCTACACTCGGTAGGATTTTGATAACTTAGGCGAGTGCTTGGACTGCAGCTAAGCCCCCGAGTGAGAGGGTTGCTCTACACTCGGTAGGATTTTGATAACTTAGGCGAGTGCTTGGACTGCAGCTAAGCCCCCGAGTGAGAGGGTTGCTCTTCACTCGGTAGGATTTTGATAACTTAGGCGAGTGCTTGGACTGCAGCTAAGCATCCGAGTGAGAGGGTTGCTCTTCACTCGGTAGGATTTTTATAACTTAGGCGAGCATAGGGCTGCAGCTAAGCCCCCGAGTGAGAGGGTTGCTCTTCACTCGGTAGGATTTTTATAACTTAGGCGAGCACAGGGCTGCAGCTAAGTTCCCGAGTGAGAGGGTTGCTCTACACTCGGCAGGATTTTTATAACTTAGGCGAGCACAGGGCTGCAGCTAAGTTCCCGAGTGAGAGGGTTGCTCTTCACTTGGTAGGATTTTTATAACTTAGGCGAGTGCTTCGACTGCAGCTAAGCCCCCGAGTGAGAGGGTTGCTCTACACTCGGTAGGATTTTGATAACTTAGGCGAGTGCTTGGACTGCAGCTAAGCCCCCGAGTGAGAGGGTTTCTCTTCACTCGGTAGGATTTTGATAACTTAGGCGAGTGCTTGGACTGCAGCTAAGCCTCCGAGTGAGAGGGTTGCTCTTCACTCGGTAGGATTTTTATAACTTAGGCGAGCATAGGGCTGCAGCTAAGCCCCCGAGTGAGAGGGTTGCTCTTCACTCGGTAGGATTTTTATAACTTAGGCGAGCACAGGGCTGCAGCTAAGTTCCCGAGTGAGAGGGTTGCTCTACACTCGGCAGGATTTTTATAACTTAGGCGAGCACAGGGCTGCAGCTAAGTTCCCGAGTGAGAGGGTTGCTCTTCACTTGGTAGGATTTTTATAACTTAGGCGAGTGCTTCGACTGCAGCTAAGCCCCCGAGTGAGAGGGTTGCTCTACACTCGGTAGGATTTTGATAACTTAGGCGAGTGCTTGGACTGCAGCTAAGCCCCCGAGTGAGAGGGTTGCTCTACACTCGGTAGGATTTTTATAACTTAGGCGAGTGCTTCGACTGCAGCTAAGCCCCCGAGTGAGAGGGTTGCTCTACACTCGGTAGGATTTTGATAACTTAGGCGAGTGCTTGGACTGCAGCTAAGCCCCCGAGTGAGAGGGTTGCTCTACACTCGGTAGGATTTTGATAACTTAGGTGAGTGCTTGGACTGCAGCTAAGCCCCCGAGTGAGAGGGTTGTTCTTCACTCGGTAGGATTTTTATAACTCAGGCGAGCACAGGGCTGCAGCTAAGCCTCCGAGTGGAAGGCTGGCTTACCACTCGGTAGGATTTTGATAACTTAGGCGAAACGGATTCGCAGCTAAGCCTCCGAGTGGGAGTCTGGCTCACCACTCGGTAGGATTTTTACAAACTTAGGCGAAACGGATTCGCAGCTAAGTCACCCACTGAGGGGAATTTTATTGGACAAAAATAAAAAGTGACAGATATTATGGAGGAACTATGACACTATTATTCTGAGGTCCATGAACTACAGAAGTACTTTATTGCAACTCATCCGAGTGATAAAACTTAAGTGTAAAATGGGCGGAGTAGTTCCGCGTTCCAAGCTCGGGGCTCGTCGATATTATGCTCGACGTTGTAAAGACGGTACGCCCCATTGTGGAGAACCTTGGTGACGATGAAGGGGCCTTCCCAAGAAGGAGCAAGCTTGTGTGGTTTGTGCTGATCCACTCGGAGAACTAAATCCCCTTCCTGGAAGGCTCGACCTCTCACATTTCTGGCGTGGAAACGACGCAAATCTTGTTGGTAGATGGTCGAGCGGATCAGAGCCATCTCCCTTTCTTCTTCTAAAAGGTCGACTGCGTCCTGTCGCGCCTGTTCAGCCTCTGCTTCATTGTAGATTTCAACTCGAGGAGCATTGTGGAGAAGATCACTCGGCAAGACTGCTTCAGCTCCGTAGACCAAGAAGAATGGAGTTCTTCCGGTCGACCGATTAGGTGTGGTCCGCAGCCCCCAAAGCACTGAGGGAAGTTCGTCTACCCAGGCTCCAGCCGCGTGTTTGAGATCACGCATCAGTCGAGGCTTCAATCCCTTAAGAATCAGTCCATTAGCTCGCTCTGCTTGTCCATTCGACTGCGGATGGGCGACTGAAGCGTAATCGACCCGTGTGCCTTGGGAGTTGCAGAAATCTCTGAATTCCTCTGAGTCAAGGTTCGACCCATTATCCGTAATGATGCTGTGCGGAACTCCATATCTGAATATTAGTTCCCTGATGAAGCTAACAGTAGTACCGGTGTCAAGGCTCTTGATTGGTTTAGCCTCGATCCACTTGGTGAACTTGTCGACTGCCACCAGTACATGCGTGAAGCCACTTCATCCTGTTCTCAAAGGACCGACCATGTCCAGTCTGCATACCGCGAAAGGCCAGACGAGTGGGATGGTCTTAAGAGCTGACGCAGGCTTGTGCGACATATTCGAGTAGAACTGACATCCCTCGCACTTATCCACTATCTCTTTTGCCATTTCATTCGCCTTTGGCCAGTAAAATCCGGCTCGGTATGCTTTGGCCACGATGGTCCGAGAGGACGCATGATGACCACAGGTCCCCGAGTGAATATCATTGAGGATGAGTCGACCTTCTTCTGGTGTTATGCACTTCTGACCAACTCCAGTCGCGCTTTCTCTGTATAATTGTCCTTTGATTACGGTAAAGGCCTTAGATCGACGGACGATTTGTCGAGCCTCTTCCTCATCCTCCGGAAGCTCTTTTCTCAGGATATATGCGACATACGGAACTGTCCAGTCGGGAATGACCACCAAAATCTCCATGATCAAGTCGACCACCGCTGGGATTTCAACTTCAGTCGGATCTGTGGCACTCTTGGGCTGTGGAGTTTCTTCGGTGAAAGGATCTTCTTTGACTGACGGAGTGTGTATATGCTCCAAAAACACACCACTCGGAATGGCTTCTCTCTTGGAACCTATCTTTGCTAGATCATCAGCTGCTTGATTTTTCAGTCGGGGTATATGATGGAGCTCCAACCCCTCGAACTTCTTTTCCAGCTTCCTCACTGCACTGCAGTATCCAGTCATGGCTGGGCTTCTCACGTCCCACTCTTTCATCACCTGATTGACCACTAAATCCGAGTCGCCATAGACCATCAGGTGACGGACGCCGAGTGAAATGGCCATGCGCAACCCATATAAGAGGGCCTCATATTCTGCCTCATTGTTGGAGGAATCAAAGTGAATCTGGAGCACATATCTGAGCTTATCTCCTCTGGGGGAAACCAGGACAACCCCAGCACCGGAACCATTCAACATCTTAGAGCCATCAAAAAACATGGTCCAATGCTCCGAGTGAACTTCAGTCGGCTGCTGCTGTTCAATCCACTCGGCGAGGAAATCTGCTATTGCCTGGGACTTAATGGCTTTCTTTGCCTCAAACTTGATATCAAGGGGAAGAAGTTCAATCGCCCATTTGGCCACTCGACCAGTTGCATCTCTGTTGTGCAAAATCTCTGATAGTGGAGCGTCGCTGACGACTGTGATGGAATGATCAGAGAAATAATGAGCAACCTTCTTTGTGGTCATGTATATTCCATACACAAGCTTCTGATAATAAGGATATCTCTGCTTGGATGGAGTCAAGACTTCAGACAAATAATACACTGGGCGCTGAACTTTGAGAGCTTTTCCTTCTTCTTCGCGCTCGACCGTTAGCACAGTACTGACGACTTGTCCTGTGGCTGTGATATAGAGCAACAGAGGCTCTTTGCTGATTGGAGCAGCAAGCACCGGCTAGGTGGAGAGCAGAGTTTTGAGCTCGGCAAATGCTGCATCAGCTTCTGGAGTCCACTCGAACTTGTCTGTCTTCTTCATCAGTCGGTAAAGAGGCAATGCCTTTTCACCGAGTCGTGAGATGAATCGACTTAATGCGGCCAAGCATCCAGTAAGCTTCTGGACATCGAGCACTCGCACAGGGCGTTTCATTCGGAGAATAGTGCCAATCTTTTCTGGGTTAGCGTCGATTCCCCGTTCGGAAACGAGAAAACCGAGTAACTTGCCACCAGGAACTCCAAATGTGCACTTTGATGGATTGAGCTTGATATCATATCTTCTGAGGTTGGCAAATATTTCGGCGAGATCAGCGAGCAGGTCGGAACCTTTTCGTGATTTGACAACAATATCATCCATATATGCTTCCACATTCCGACTGATTTGAGTGAGTAGACACTTCTGAATCATTCGCATAAATGTGGCTCCGGCATTCTTGAGGCCAAATGGCATGGTGATATAGCAGAAGCACCCGAATGGAGTGATGAAAGCTGTTTTTACCTCATCGGTTCCGTACAGACGGATCTGGTGGTACCCGGAGTAGGCATCTAAAAAGGATAGCCTCTCGCATCCCGTGGTCGAGTTAACAATTTGATCTATGCGAGGGAGAGGAAAATGATCTTTCGGGCAGGCCCGGTTGATGTGCTTGAAATCAATGCACATTCGGAGCGACTTGTCCTTCTTAAGGACCATGACGACATTAGCGAGCCACTCGGAGTGGTATATCTCTCGGATAAATCCTGCCGCCAACAGTCGAGCCACTTCTTCGCCAATGGCTTTTCTCTTCTGGACGGCGGACCGCCGAAGATGCTCTTTGACTGGTTTTGCAGATGAGTCGACTCTTAGGCGATGCTCAGCCAGTCCCCTGGGAACACCTGGCATGTCAGCGGGCTTCCATGCAAAAATGTCCCAGTTCTCACGGAGGAACTGGATGAGCGCTTCTTCCTATTTTGGGTCGAGTGTTGTGGAGATGCGGGTCGGAGCTGCATCGGGGTCGGTCGGGTGAATGTGGACAGGCTTCGTCTCACCGGACGACTGGAATGCAGACTCTGTGGCGGGTTTCTTTGATCGCAGCAAGTCACTCGGATCTGCGTTTTGCTTGTATTCCTCGAACTCGACCGCTGTCACCTGGGAATCAGCAATCTTGGAGCCCTTCTGAAAGCACTCTTCTGCCTTTTTCCTATCACCGGTGACAGTGATCACTCCTTTGGGGCCGGGCATCTTCAATTTGAGGTACACGTAACATGGTCGAGCCATGAACCGTGCGTAAGCTGGTCTCCCCAAAATGGCATGATATGCACTCTGAAAATCCACGACCTCAAACGTCAACTTTTCTTTGCGAAAATGTTTCGAATCACCAAACACCACGTCCAGGGCTATTTGGCCGAGTGACTCGGCTTTCTTTCCTGGAATAACCCCATGAAAGCTCATGTTACTAGTGCTCAGTCGGGACATCGGAATGCCCATTCCTTTCAGTGTGTCTGCATATAACAAATTCAGCCCGCTTCCACCATCCATCAGCACCTTTGTCAGTCGAGTGCCTTCGACAACTGGATCGACCACCAAAGCTTGCCTCCCAGGGGTGGCAATATGAGTCGGGTGATCAGATTGGTCGAATGTGATGGGTGTTTGAGACCATTTCAGATAATTTGCTTTCGCTGGGGCAACCATGTTCACCTCTCGGTTAATGACTTTCAGTCGACTCCTGCTTTCCACATCTGCAAAGATCATCAGAGTGGAGTTGATATGCGGATATCCTTCCTCACTGTCCTCCTTGTCTTCGGCCTTGTCCAACTCCTTCTCCTTGTCCTTAGACTGTTTTCCTTGAAACTGCTGGATCAGGAGTCGACATTGGCGAGTGGTGTGCTTCGGGTAAATGATATTCCCCTCTTCGTCTTTCTTCGTGTGAATGTGACATGGCATATCCATCACGTCGTTCCCTTCTTTATCCTTTACCTTCTTGGGGTTCCAGGATCCTTTTGGTTTCCCCTTAAACTTTCCTTGAGTCACGGCCAGAGCCTCTCCAGGAGCTGCTGGTTCAGCCTTCCGCTTCTGTTTCCGACTGGTGTTTCCTTTTTCCGACTGACTCGGCTTGTGCTTGCCGCTTCGGAGTCGGTCTTCTTCTTCGCCGTTGGCGTACTTGGTAGCAATTTCCATCATCCGACTCAAGGTCATGTCACCGGTTCGACCAAACTTCAAACTCAGTTCTCTGTTCTTGACGCCATCTTTGAAGGCGCAGACTGCCTGATGATCAGACACATTCTCCACAGTGTGGTGCAAAGTGATCCACCTCTGAATATACTCTCTGAGAGTCTCATTAGCTTTCTGCACGCAGACTTGCAACTCTGTCAATCCAGCTGGTCGCTTGCAAGTTCCTTCAAACGTCCTGACGAACACTCGGGACAGATCTTCCCAAGTGTAAATGCTGCTAGGAGGTAACTGAGTCAACCATGCCCTGGCAGAACCTTCCAACATGAGGGGCAAATGCTTCATGGCCACCTCGTCGTTCCCACCACCAATCTGAACTGCCACTCGGTAGTCTTCAAGCCAAGTTTCAGGCTTAGACTCACCAGTGAACTTGCTGACTCCTGTTGCCAACCTGAAATTGGGAGGGATAACTGCGGCTCTGATAGCTCTGCTGAAACATTCAGGACCAGAAACATGCACTCGACTGCTTGTGGGTACATCTCTGTCGAGTCCACCTCGATGGGCTCTGTTCCGGTCGACCACCCCTTGCACGATAATGGATCGCGCGTCGAAGCCTGGTTCTCTGGGGTCGACTGGAACCCTACGCCCTGTACTGTACTGACGCCTATCATCTGGCTGCCGAGGAGCGTAAGACCCACCCCTCGGAGGGGAATTGGGCACTCGACACCTATCATCTCGGTCGAGTCTGTCGCCATATTGATCTCGCCGATTCTCGCGCCCTTCACGCCGTGGAGGCGATCTGGGGCTGTGAGCCGACTGAACCGTATTCACAGTGACGGATCGCCTGTGAATTCTGTTGCGCGTCTGAGACACGGCTGAATTCTGATCTCCTACTGCCCGGAGCAGATCCCTGATCTGCAGCAAACCTCTGCCAGCTTCCGACTGCGAAGGCTGGATGGACTCTGCTATACGGGTCGCAGCTGCTAAATTCTGAATTGGGGTTCGATATACCTGAGTCGGCGGGAAGAGTTGACGTCGACTGTTGTCAGGAACTCGTTGCCGCGCGCGCTCGTCGAGTGCTCGCTGAAGGTTCTCCAGTCGAGTGCGCTCGGCCAAATTGGCCAGACGCGCCTCCTCCAAGGCACGAGCCTCGGGGGTTTCTCCTGCGATGGGAATACGCAGGGGATCCTCGTTCCTGCGGCGAAGTTCCTCTCTTTGCAGAGAGTCGAGTGGCTCGGGCTGGTACTCTTCGTAGCCTCGTGTAGGGTCGCCGCCGTCACCTGCTCCACCACCACGGGCGAAGCCAGGGGGACTGTGGGGCCCGTCGACCATCAAGATTTCCGCCGCTGGATCACTGCTACCACACTCGGATGCAGTCTCTACGGAGCCAGTCGACAAATCGAACAAGCCGTAGAGAGATTCGTCGGGCTCGATTGCCGCAACTTGGGTGGTGGCCGATTGGCGAGCCACCGCGTGCCTCACCCATCGCTGAAGCCTCGACCGGCCCGAGCGCTTGCGCTGGCGGGATACCGGGAGGGTGGACGATGGAGGAGCCGACCGATACTGGGTCGACGGTTGCCGCAGCAGAACGCCGCGGACATATGCACGAAAATGCGTCGCACCGCGGACGGGGAGCGCATCAACGTCGAGCGGAGCCTCATGGAGCCACGCGGAGTCGTCGGCGAAGAAGGTGAGAGTGCCGAGACGGATCTCTTGACCCCCGACCAAAGCTCCAGCAGACACCATGATGAAAGTACTCGGAAGAATCGCAACTTCTCCACAAAATCGCTAAAACACCTGCCCCATGGTGGGCGCCAACTGTCGTGGTTCTAAGCCTGACAGTAGAGTGGGGGGTAGGTACGGAGAGGCAAGGTCCTAGCTATGGAGAGGTTGTAAGCACAAAGGATGTACGAGTTCAGGCCCTTCTCGGAGGAAGTAACAGCCCTACGTCTCGGAGCCCGGAGGCGGTCGAGTGGATTATGAGTATATGAGTTACAAGGTGCCGAACCCTTCTGCCTGTGGAGGGGGGTGGCTTATATAGAGTGCGCCAGGACCCCAGCCAGCCCACGTAGGAGAGGGTTTAAGGTGAGTTAAGTCTGGGGCGTTACTGGTAACGCCCCACATAAAGTGCCTTTACTATCATAAAGTCTACTTGATTACAGGCCGTTGCAGTACAGAGTGCCTCTTGACCTTCTGGTGGTCGAGTGAGTCTTCGTGGTCGAGTCCTTCAAGACAGTTGAGTGTGTCCCTCGTTGGTCGACTGGAAGGTGACTTCTTCTAAGGGTGTCCTTGGGTAAGGTACTTAGATCAGGTCCATGACCCTACCCTAGGTACATAACCCCATCAATAGACCCGGGGGCCATAGGTTTCACTAGTGGCTTCTCTCAAGATAGCATAAGTATTACGGTGGGTGAACAAATTACTGTCGAGCAATTGATAGAAAAGCGCATAGTTATGAGATTATCTAGGCATGATCATGTATATAGGCATCACGTCCGTAACAAGTAGACCGACTCCTGCCTGCATATACTACTATTACTCCACACATCGACCGACTCCTGCCTGCATCTAGAGTATTAAGTTCATAAGAATAGAGTAACGCATTAAGCAAGATGACATGATGTAGAGGGATAAACTCAAGCAATATGATATAAACCCCATCTTGTTATCCTCGATGGCAACAATACAATACGTGCCTTGCAACCCTTTCTGTCACTGGGTAAGGACACCGCAAGATTGAACCCAAAGCTAAGCACTTCTCCCAATCTAGTAGGCCAAACCAAACTGATAATTCGAAGAGACTTGCAAAGATAACTCAATCATACATAAAAGAATTCAGAGAAGATTCAAATATTATTCATAGATAAACTTGATCATAAACCCACAATTCATCGGATCTCGACAAACACACCGCAAAAAGAGTTTACATCGAATAGATCTCCACAGGAGAGGGGGAGAAAATTGTATTGAGATCCAAAAAGAGAGAAGAAGCCATCTAGCTAATAACTATGGACCCGTAGGTCTATGGTAAACTACTCACAACTCATCGGAGGGGCAAGGATGTTGATGTAGAAGCCCTCCGTGGGCGATTCCCACTTTGACAGAGTGCCGGCGAAGGCTCCAAGATGAGATCTCACGGTTACAAAAGGTTACGGCGGTGGAAATTGAGTTTCGTGGTGCTCCTGGGTGTTTTCAGGGTACATAGGTATATATAGGAGGAAGAAGTACGTCGGTGGCCGCCCGAGGGGCCCACGAGACAGGGGGCCGCGCCCTACAGGGGGGCGGCCTCCTATCTCGTGGCTTCCTCGGCTGCTTCTTGACTTGCACCACAAGTCCTCTGGATCATGTTCGTTCCAAAAATCACGCTCCCAAAGGTTTCATTCCATTTGGACTCCGTTTGATATTCCTTTTCTTTGAAATACTGAAATAGGCAAAAAAACAATATGGGCTGGGTCTCCGGTTAGTAGGTTAGTCCCAAAAATGATATAAATGTGTAAAATAAAGCCCATAAACATCCAAAAGGGGTAATATAATAGCACGGAACAATAAAAAATTATAGATACGTTGGAGACGTATCAGGCCTCTGGAGGCGTCTCGCTCGCCAAAGCGTCTGAACTCAGCGAATCCTCCAATGAGGATTGTCCAGCGCAAGACCTCGCCGGGCTGTACGAAATATGGCGACAGTTAAAACTACTGAACCCAAACGACCCTGGATGCATATGCGCGCTCGGATCTCGGATACTTACGACTTTTCCACGGGCTGGGCCCTGGGATCCCACTCCGGGCTGTTATCTGTAGCCGTGGTGGATGCCTCTCGGTGGGAACCTCTCCCCCTCTTGGGCGATTCGGCCTCCAGGGACGAGGAATCCGCCCTTTTCTTCCCACCTCCAGAGTGAGGCTCGTCCTCTCTGCTTCCTCCTCTTCGTCTTCGGAAGAAGGAGCGCCGCTGGAGTCTTCGGATTTTGCGTCCGAAGCCTCGCGACGACGGAGGCCACTCCGGGTCTTTTTGGCTTTCTTGGAGGCCTCTTTCTTTGGCGCCTCGTAAGGCGCGGGAACCCGCTCGCTCCCCACTCACCACGATTAGTGGTGCAGTTGGATTATCAATACCCGTATTAATGAGAATCCCACAATAAGGGGACACGATCTCTGCTATGGCAAAACGTGCAGAAGAAACCGCCTTGTGATATGTGCTATGGCTGGTTGTGGGAAAACGGTTCGAATAAATGACCCGACCGTAATGACATGTCACGTGGTCAGCAGATTACGTTTGTGAAATATCATTTTCTCTATGATGGTATGTGAAGATCATTTTGCAGATCCGGACACGGTCTATGTGTTCGATAATTACTTTGGAGTATTCGGAGATGGAACCCGCCTTGCAATGCCGAAGACAAGACTGCACGCTGGACTCATCGTCATTGAAGCCTGGTTCAAGGGCTACTAAGGGAGTCCTAGATTAGGGGGTATCCGGACAGCCGGACTATATACATCATTCGGACTATTGAGGCGTGAAGATACAAGACTCAAGACTTCGTCCCGTGTCCGGATGGGACTCTCCTTTGCGTGGGAGACAAGCTTGGCGATCCGGATATTGTATTTCCTTCCTTGTAACCGACTCCATGTAAACCCTAGCTCTCTCCGGTGTCTATATAAACCGGAGACGTTGGTCCTTAGAAGGCCGATCAGAACTACAATCATAATCATCTTAGGCTAGCTTCTAGGGTTTAGCCTCTACAATCTCGTGGTAGATCTACTCTTGTACTACTCATATCATCTATATTAATCAAGCAGGAAGTAGGGTTTTACCTCCATCGAGAGGGCCCGAACCTGGGTAAACATTGTGTCCCTTACTTTCTGTTACCATCAGCCTAAGACGCACAGATCGGGACCCCCTACCCGAGTCCCTTCAAATAGACGGTTTGCCTGCAGGGCCGGGGTGGCAAATGCGAAAATGCCCCGGCTCCTCGTATTCGCTCGACGTGTGGAGATGGCCATTATTGAAGCACATAAGCCGAGGAGTACAACATTGATGGGAAGCCGGACACTGTTCATTACAACAGGTACTTTGGAGTATTCGGAGATGGAACCCGCCTTGCAATGCCGAAGACAAACTGCACGCCGGACTCATCGTCATTGAAGCCTGGTTCAGGGGCTACTAAGGGAGTCCTGGATTAGGGGGTATCTGGACAGCCAGACTATATACTTTGGCCGGACTGTTGGAACCGTGAAGATACAAGACTCAAGACTTTGTCTCGTGTCCGTATGGGACTCTCCTTTGCGTGGAAGACAAGCTTGGTGATCCGGATATTAGATCTCCTTCTTTGTAACCACTCTGTGTAAACCCTAGCCCCCTCCGGTGTCTATATAAACTGGAGGGTTTGATCCATATAGGGACAATCATAATCATCATAGGCTAGCTTCTAGGGTTTAGCCTCTACGATCTCGTGGTAGATCAACTCTTGCAATACTCATATCGTCAAGATCAATCAAGCAAGAAGTAGGGTTTTACCTCCATCGAGAGGGCCCGAACCTGGGTAAAACATCGTGTCCCTTGCCTCCTGTTACCATTAGCCTTAGACGCACAGATCGGGACCCCCTACCCGAGATCCGCCGGTTTTGACACCGATAGAGAGCCTATGTTATTATATATTTCGGCGACTAACCAAGTGGTTAGTGTTGTGCTCATCGTCGAACAAGGGGAAGAGTGACATAAATTCCCCACCCAAAAACCAGTCTACTATGTATCAGAGGTCCTTACACCTTGCAAATCCTGATACCCCCACTACAATAAGATAGCCTACACAATCTTCATGGCATTCCGTAAACTATGACACTACTTTCAAGAGTGTTCGATCACATTGTCATCTGAAGTACCACTTAATGACATTATCAACAACAGGGACGCCACTGGCCGCATAGCCAAATGGGCCATCGAGCTTTTACCGTTCGAAATCGTATACAAGCCATGTCGGGCTACTAATTCCCAAGTATTGGCCGACTTTGTCTCTGAATGGACGGAAGCCGAACTCCCTAAAGAGTATAGCTCATACTCCAATTGGATTATGTACTTCGACGGCTCTAAAATGCTGGCCGGACTGGGGGCTAGTGTCATCCTAACAGCCCCCACTGGGGACACAGTCCACTATGTACTACAAATTATGTATACGGACTTTAACAATGCAGCCGAATATGAGGCGCTGCTACATGGTCTTTGCATGGTTGTCTCCATCGGTATACAATGCCTGGAGGTGCGCGGTGATTCCAACCTCACAATTTCCCAGATCAATGGAGAGTTCGAT
The DNA here is from genome assembly GCF_018294505.1 of Triticum aestivum. Taxonomy (NCBI): domain Eukaryota; kingdom Viridiplantae; phylum Streptophyta; class Magnoliopsida; order Poales; family Poaceae; genus Triticum; species Triticum aestivum. The sequence continues at coordinate 417,776,572 of NC_057804.1, forward strand.
GCAAAGGACCCAAAAATGACGGCATATCGAAACGCCATATTAAAAATATCAGCCCGGTTCGAAGGACTGGAATTTCATCACATTGCTCGAGAGAGTAATCAGGCATCCGGCATCCTCGCTTGTATGGGCGCTAAGCACGACCCTATGCCACCTAACACCTTTGTGTAAAGGCTCTTTAAGCCATCCGTTGTGTGGCAGGGTGAGAGCAGAGAAGGCAATACGGACCTGATCACACCCCCAGCTGCCGAACACAATGCAGACACCATCGGGGGTCCGGATATTGAGATAACACCCTCCGCTCATGAGATCATGGCGGTTATCGCTCCCTGGACCGAACCATTCCTGGCCTACCTTAATAGGCAGGAGCGTTCCGACGATCAAAATGAAGCTCGATGCATAGTTCGGCACTCTAAAGCCTTTAAAGTACACGAGGGTGAACTGTATAAAAGAACTACTACCCGAGTCCTTCAAAGGAGTATCTCCGAAGAAGAGGGAAGGAAGCTCTTTGCAGAAATACATGCTGGCCTCGGCGGCCATCATGCTGCAGCTCGAGCCCTCGTAAGCAAGGTGTTCCAGATAGGGTTTTTCTTGCCCACGGCTTGAGCAGACGCTCGAGCCCTTGTCCAATGTTGCGTGGGCTGTCAGCTTTTCGCCAATCAAAGCCACATGCCTCCCACCACATTAAGAACAATCCCCATTACTTGGCCCTTTGCGGTCTGGGGGCTTGATATGGTTGGACCCCTTAAAGGGGGAAGCCACAAAAAGAAATACTTGATGGTCATGATTGATAAATTCACTAAATGGATAGAGGCCAAACCAGTAAATACAGCTGAGGCTGGACCAGTGATTGACTTTATATCGAGCGTAGTCCACTGTTATGGTATCTCGCACAGTATCACCACTGATAATGGCTCTAACTTCACAGCTGATGAGGTGAAAACTTGGTGTGCTAAGTTGGGCATTAAACTCGACTATCCATCTGTATACCACCCTCGAACAAATGGCCAAGTCAAACGGGCCAATGGTGTGATCATGAGTGATATTAATCCCAAACTAGTGCGCTCTTTAGTTGAGGAACTCGATTCCGTACTTTGGGGACTGCAGACCATGCCTAATCGAATGACCGGATACACACCTTTCTTTATGGTGTACGGCACAAAGGCCGTATTACCCAATGATATTATTCATGACTCACCTAGAGTGGGCATGTACGACAGAGAGAAGACGAACTAGATCGGCAAGATGACCTAGACGGACTCAAAGAGGAGCGCGACGTTGCTAAGGCCCATTTCGCATTCTATCAACAACAGGCCATGCGTTACCAAAGCAAAGAAGTGCGGGCTAAGACATAGAATGTCGGAGAACTTGTTCTATGCCTCCAGGAGAAGAAAAAGGATAAGCTCAAACCCAAATGGGAGGGGCCCTTCGTCATAGATGAAGTCCTTACTGCAGGAGCCTATCGCCTTCACAATGGAGAGGATAATCGCCTAGAGCCGAACCCATGGAACGCTGCCCGACTCCGAAGATTTTATGCATAGTTCCGCCTCCTTAGGTTTCATTTTAAACTAGGTTTTTTCCTTCTTTTTTTTTCTCTCCCTCTTTAATTTTTTCCCTTTTCTTCTCAAAAGTATGTTCGGATCGACCACATTGTTCGGGTACACATCTTTAAATGTATACACCCCACCATACATGGGGCTTCTTTTAAACAAGCATTTTATTGAAAAGCATATAAGCTTCTTTCGCCCATAACCGTTGTTTCCTTTGCCATTTTATGCACCTCTATGACTTAAGTTTTTGCCAAGGAGGGTTGCTTTGCTCCTCTATTTATACCCTACGTTCCCGATTGTTCAGCTAGGGTGTAAAGGGAGTACCTCTACGATTGCTACAACCGGGTTATTCAGACCTGTACCTCAGACGGGTGAAGCCAAAAGCTAGCGTTCTTAAGGGAATAATTGGCTGACACGTATACAACAGACTGTTTCTAGAAAAACTATGAAATTGGCTGCCTGTACTTCGGATACAAGCCTAGGCATGCATCATTCGGCTTGCCAGCCCAAGGAAAGGAACCCCTAATGGAACTATTTTTCTTGGAACATGTTTCTTACGTTAAAAAGTAATATAATATAACTCCCCGAACACTTTTTGTCTGTTCGAGCATATGACCGGATTGCCTCATTTCCAAAGATACTAAATGTTTCTTAGTTAAACATGGTATTTGGAAACACTCCATCTTCTTGGTTCGGAGGTAGAAGCTGAAGGTCTGCGATCACAAAAAAATTATAAGTTCGGCAGGAGATAAGTTCGGTCATAAAGTACATTGTTACATAGAATCAAACGCCTACTCTCTTTCTACGCCATCTAGTAGACTATCTAATTTACAATCTTGTTGTGAATATTTCGCCGCTGTCATTACTTGCTCGTATTCCAAGCTTACAGGAATTTCCTTCTCGTCGGATCCTTGAGGTCTAACTTGGGCCATATGGTTCGGATCAAGTCCGGTGTAGCGTGTCTTCACCATGGCCCATGCCTCTCATGCACCTTCATGGCATGCGGATGTCTTCCACAGCTCAAAGCGGCGCCGAGCACCCTTGAATAGATCTGCCAACCCCTCCATACTTTCTGGAGGGGCATCGGAGGGCCATAAGGCTTTGCCCATATTCTTCATGGCCTTCCGGGCACGCTCGTGCAGCTTTGCCAGTTCCTTTAGAACATCACTTTGCAGCCCGGACACTTCCTCCTCGTGGCGGTCGGTCAACATACCTGTATCAACCAAACTATAACATTCCGCATTATATGATTATATCAATAATTCGGATGGTTCACAAGTCATACCGAGTATACAGCCCTTCAGCTTCTGGTTTTCCTGTTGTGCCTCCAAGAGTTGAGCCTTTAAGCTCTTTATCTCTTCGGCCTGCTTCTTCACTTCTTATCCTAGTTTTTTATCTTTGCCAAAATACATTGGGGCACTCTTCATATCTTCAAGCTCTGAGACAGCGGCATTTAGCTGTGTCCGGCTTGTCTTGAGCTCCTGGGACAATGCACTGTTCTTCTCCTTGAGAACCTACGGTCATAAATGATCCTCAAATCGGGTTTTTCCACCCGTTTTAAGTCTCGGGGGCTACTTCTATCTATCTACTAAGTTTATATAAATTTATACCTGTATATCTTTTGAGAACAGGCGAGCGATTCTTGTAAGTCCATCTCGTGCAGCTCGGATGTATGCGCCCACGGTGCTAAGGGCGGTAAACTCTGGCTCTGTTAAAGCAGGGGTGCGCAGAGCTTCTTTCAAGTGCCGATGATTCATCGCACTTTCCACTTCGGAGTTAGTGACGGACACCTCATCTAGTTCTTGATGGGGTAGATGGGTCTGCGCCACGTCAACATGTGCCCCGGTCCTAGTTGACATCTCCGGCGCCGGATTGGCTGTGGCCTAGCTAGCCGGAATTTTGTTTATGGTCCGCCAGGTACCCCTCCTGAGATAATAGAAGGAGGATAAAAAATGACAATTCGGCTTCGCGCCTAAATATGATATAAGGCACATACTTTTTTGGTGATGGAGCAGGCTCAGTGGTTCTCCTGACTTCCTTTCGCTTCGCACGACCACCCCTTGAGGGTGTTGTTCTTCTTGTTGGCCGTCTGTGGGTACGGTTCGCTGAGCACCGATACTAAAAAGTGCAACCCAGTGAGGAGAATAAGTTATGTGCGGAAATGACACTCCTTTTTGATTTTCGGACACTTACCTTGATGAAGGGGTAGAGGTCGGGGTAATCGGCCATGATGGCTACCTCCGAGCCATCAAGGCTCGCCTGGTAATAGACTCCGTCTTCAAATTCAACAAATATATCTAGATCTTCATGGAATACGGGGTCTTCGTGACATGCGTGGTCTTCTGGCTGGGGAGGAGGGCAATGGATGTTCTCGACTACCTTCCTCCATGACTGTTTTTGAAACAACCAGAGTATTCAGTTAGTGCGCCCCGATGATAAAAAAGGTGCTGAATGATTAAACTTCCCAGTCAATGGGATTGTACATGGAGAAACTGTTCCGACATTGTAGACGGACGAAGTCTTCCTCCTCTCCCTTATAAAGGTCCATAAGCATGGCAGCCAATGCGGCTTGGTTGTACGGACCCTTTCGCGTATAGCGAGATGCGTTGTCCTCCTCGTTGTAGTTCCATAAAGGACCCACTCTGGATTGAAGAGGCTGGATACATCGCTTTATTGCAATAGCCATGACTTCAACGATGGAGAGTCCGGAATGGGTCGATAATCTGACCTTGCTGACCAATCTCATTACTTCCGCACTATCCTCTTGCCTAGGGGACTTGGGGCGCCAGCTGAATAGCTTCTTTAAAGGAGTGCTGGAGCATTCAGGAAGCCCGTGGCGAAGAGGGTCCGGAAGAGGAACATCCTCAATGTAGAACCATTCCGAAGACCATTCTTCAGACCCCCTCTTCGGAGTCCTGATGGGATAACCAAACCCGGTTATGCGCCATACTTCGGCACCGCCCACTTCAAATATGGACCCTCCGCCCTGGTGGCGGGGGACAAGGTAGAAGAACTTCTTCCATAGTTCAAAATGAGCCTTGCAGCCTAAAAATAACTCGCAAAGGGCGACAAAACCGGAAATGTGCAAAATAGAACCTGGTGTGAGGTTGTGCAGTTGGATCCCGTAATGTTCCGGTAGGCCCCTGAGGAAGGGATGGATTGGGAATCCCACGCCCCTCAGAAGGAATGGGATGAAGCACACCCTCTCTCCTTGACTGGGATTGGGAAAATTCCCTGCCAATGCATCATCGCCCATAGAAGTTAACCCTCCCCGTACGGAGACTAGATCCACGGGGGGAAGATATCCTTGCGTCTGGAGTCGATTGAGCTGGAGATGGGATATGGAGAAAATCTGCCAATCCCCCTCTTGAGGGCCATGAGGACGCGAGGAGGAGCCAGGGACACTAGCCAAGGTTTGAATTTTTTTTCCCGTGGTTTACTCTTTTGCGCATGGGGCGATGTGAGATGGCGTTTTGGAGATCTAACCTTGTTATATGGGAGCTACTTGTGCCTGTTAGAAATATTAAAATACAAGGGTAACAGACCGTTCACATTCAAATGCATGGAAATCGAGGCGACGATAGGAAGGAATCATAAAGGCTGGACGCAGAAACCGATGTTGGACTATCATCAATCCGGAATACGATGGAGAACCCGCCTTGCAAAGCCGAAGACTTGCGTCCGCACACTACATCGTCATTGAAGGCAGTTCGGGGGCTACTGAGGGAGTCCTAGATCCGGGGGTCCTCAGGTGTCCGGTCGTGGAGTATGGGCTAGGTTGGATGGGCCGTATAAGATCAAGCTGAAGATTATCCTCAATGTCCGGATGGGACTTCTCAATACATAGACGGCAAGAATAGAGTATGGAAGCTTCCTTCCCTAATGAATCGGCCTTATACAAACCCTAGGCCCCTCCGGTGTGTATGTAAACTGGAGGGGTCAGTCCGTAGAGGCTACCTTTTTCACGGCCATTGGAATTCTCATAGGCTAGACATCTAGGGTTTAGCCATCGATCTCGAGGTAGATCAACTCTTGTAATCTTCATACTCGTTGAATATAATCAACCAGGAGTAGGGTTTTACCTCCCTTAAGAGGGCCCGAACCTGGGTAAACACTGTATCCCCTAGTCTCCTGTTACCATTGATCCTTAGAAGCACAGCTTGGGCCCCCCTACCCGAGATCTGTCGGTTTTGACACCGACAGCGCCACCGAGTTCACTTGACATAGCCACTGCCAGAAACTCTAATAGTTTGGTCACACTAATACGGATCTTGATCTCATCGAGATGGCCCTACAAACTCTTTATTTCTCTTTTGTAACATTTCGGTCTAACCAAAATGAGCGATTGGTCACACCAAGTCTGCTTGACTAACTCTCGGTTTGCTCTTTGCTGAAATCGGTCTCACCGATTTACGCAATCGGCTTCATCGAGATGAGGTTTTGCCCTAGCCCTAGCACATCAGTCCCACCGAGATTCCTAACATTCACATTTTGAACTAAATCGGTCTCACCGAGTTCTTATATTCGGTCTGACCGAGTTGGGTCCAATGTATGTAACGGTTGGATTTTGTGTGGAGGCTATATATATCCCTCCACCCCCTTCTCCATTTGTGAGAGAGCCATCAAAACGTGCCTACACTTCCAGCGTACATTTTCTGAGAGAGAACCACATACTCATGTGTTGAGATCAAGATATTCCAATCAAACCACAAGAATCTTGATTTCTAGCCTTCCCCAAGTTGCTTTCCACTCAAATCTTCTTTCCACCATATCCAAATCTGTGTGAGAGAGTTGGGTGTTGAGGAGACTATCATTTGAAGAACAAGAGCAAGGAGTTCATCATCAGCACACCATCTATTACCTTTTGGAGAGTGGTGTCTCCTAGATTGGTTAGGTGTCGCTTGGGAGCCTCCGACAAGATTGTGGAGTTGAACCAAGAAGTTTGTAAGGGCAAGGAGATCACCTACTTCGTGAAGATCTACCCGAGTGAGGCAAGTCCTTCGTGGGCGATGGCCATGGTGGGATAGACAAGGTTGCTTCTTCATGGACCCTTCATGGGTGGATCCCTCCGTGGACTCGCGCAGCCATTACCCTTCGTGGGTTGAAGTCTCCATCAACGTGGATGTACGATGGTACCACCTATCAGAGCCACGCCAAAAATCTCCATGTCTTCATTGCATTTGCACACTCGAATCCCATCCCTTTACTTTCTTGCAATTAGCATGCTTTACTCTTTCTGCTGCTCATACTCTTTCCATGCTTGCTTGAAATGTATTGTGAATGCGTAAACTTGTGCTAAAACTCCACCTTAACTTGAAGAACTTAAAAATTGCCACTTTTACTTGTTGAGGGTCTAATCACCCCCCTCTAGAACCCTATTCTCGATCCTTTCAATTAGTATTAGAGCATTGGTCTCCATTGCTTTGGTTTAATCGCCATTGGAGGAAGATGGATGAGTCTATGATTGGGAGTATTATATGTAGAGTGCTTATGCTTGACTGAGAGATCTATAATGCTTGGAAGAATGAGATTCTTGAGATTTTTAATGAATATAATTTGAAAAGGCATATTCCTAGCCCTTATGTGCCCCCTATTGATCCCTTGCATCCTACCCCTAGTGAGTATCTTGACTTGACCCGCAATCTTAGAACTATTGATCTTATCATCAGAGGTTTGCCTAGAAATTTGCTTGTATGATTGCCTACATTTAAATGTGCTTATACCATATGGAAATATCTTGTGGAGCGCTTTACAAACTATTCCTTGAAAAGTCTAGATGAAATTCTTCAAAAGTCTAGTGCTCTCTAGAAAATGGATCCTAGTGATCCTAAATTTGATAATTGTCTATTCGAACTCTGTGACCATATGTGTGCCAAAGGAAATGTCAGAGTCATTAGTAGTGTCATCTCCCAAGTTATTGGAATTCATAAACATGCACATTGTCATGGTCATAAATCTAATAAATCACTCTCTTTAGGTGATGATCATTCACAAGATTATATTAAGCATGGATATTATGATGAGGATGATGATAGTGACTTTGATCTTGATGAGTCTATCAGACACTTTGCTCTTATGGCTAATCTTCATGGTTACATGGTCGGAGGAAAGGAATGGGTTCTTGATAGTGAATGTACGGATCACATGACTGGATATAAGGACATGTTTCATGAGCTTACTGAAAATGACGGTCCTCGCAAGTATGTCATGTTTGGTGACAACTCAAAGGGTAAAGTAGTTGGCCTTGGTAAGGTGCCCATCTCCCATGATAGCTCCATTCAGAATGCCATGATCATTGAATCCCTTGGTTATAATCTACTTTTTTTATCTAGACTAGTTGACTTCGGTTTCAATGTTCTATTTACTGAAGTAGATTGCCAAGTGTTTCAAAGAGATAATCATAATATGGTCTTTACCGCTATTCGTAGAGGTGATCTATATATTGTTGTTTTCACTAAGAAAGCTCAACGTCGTACTTGCTTAATTGCTAAATCTTCTAAAGGTTGGTTATGGCATAGAAGATTAGGTCATGTGGGCATGCGAAGTCTTAATAAGCTTATTAAAGGTGATCATATCCTTGGTGTTAAAGATGTCATATTTGACAAGGATAGACTTTGCAGTGCTTGTCAAGCAGGAAAACAAGTTGGAGGAAGTCATCCCGTGAAGAACATCATGACCACGAGAATCCCGCTTGAGCTACTTCACATGGATCTTTTTGGTCCCAAAGCCTACAAGAGTCTCGGTGGTAACTCATTTAGTTTGGTCATTGTTGAAGACTTTTCTAGATTTATGTGGGTGTTCTATCTTGATGATAAATCACGGGTCCAAAATATCTTCAAGAACTTCGCTAGGAAGGCCCAAAACCAATTTGAAGTGAAGATCAAGAAGGTTCGAAGCGACAATGGAACGGAGTTCAAGAACGCAAATGTGGATACCTTTCTTGACAAAGAAGGGATTTTGCATGAGTTCTCGGCTACATACACACCTCAACAAAATGGAATTTTTTAGAGGAAGAACCGGACACTTATTGATATGGCAAGAAAGATGCTTGATGAATACAAGACGCCAAGACACTTTTGGGCGGAAGCGGTTGAGAAAGCTTGTCATGCTACGAATCGACTATATCTTCACAAGCTTCTCGGCAAGACGGCATACGAGCTTCTCACCGGTAAGAAACCCCAAGGTGGAAACTTTCGAGTATTTGGCTCAAAGTGCTACCTTCTTGATAAGCATCATCGTTCAAAATTTGCTCCTAAATATCATGAAGGTTTACTACTAGGTTATGGCTCAAACTCTCACACTTACCGTGTCTACAACAATTTCACCCGAAAGGTTGAAGAAATGGTAGATGTGAAGTTTGATTAATGTAATGGCTCACAAGTAGAGCAATTGCCAATTGATGTAGGAGATAAAGATCCTTTGGAAGCAATTCAAGACTTGTCTATTGGCAAGATTCGCCCAATGGAGGTGAAGGAGAGTACTTCGTCCATTCAAGTGGAAGCCTCAACTTCACATCAAGGTGAACCACAAGTTGACTTGGAGGCATCCACAAGTGGAACACGTCAAGACGAAGGAAATGAGGAAGTGCAACCAGATTAACCACCTCAACCTCCCTCTCCACCTCCACAAGAGAACAACAACGCCAACAACAATGAAGAAGAAGGAGAAGAAGAAAACAATGAAGATGATGTTCCACCCCAACCCAAACAAAAGCTCTCACGAGTTAGAGCAAGAGTTACAAGAGATCATCCCGTCGAACAAATCTTCGATGACACTCAAACCTGGAGAATCACTCGCTCTAAAACTCGCTTGGCTAATTTTTGTGAAGATTACTCATTCATTTCTAGTGTTGAACCTATGAAGGTTTAAGAAGCTCTTGAGGATCTGGATTGGGTGAACGCTATGCATGAAGAGCTATGCAACTTTGAGAGGAATCAAGTGTGGACATTGGTTGAGAAGGCGGATGACAAGCACAATGTCATTGGAACCAAATGGGTGTCTCGGAATAAGCAAGATGAATATGGACAAGTTGTACGCAACAAGGCCCATCTCGTCACCCAAGGCTACACCCAAGTCGAAGGTCTGGACTATGGTGAGACATATGCCCACGTTACTAGACTTGAGTCCATACGCATCTTACTTGCTTATGCCAATCACCATGATATCACGTTATACCAAATGGACATTAAAAGTGCTTTTCAAAGTGGAGAAATTGAGGAGGAAGTGTATGTTAAACAACCTCCCGGCTTTGTTAATACTAATAAACCTAATCATGTCTACAAACTCCACGAAGCTCTTTATGGTCTTAAAGAAGCTCCTAGAGCATGGTATAAATGCTTGACCAAGTTTCTTATTGAAAAAGGATTTGAAATTGGGAAGGTTGATTCTACACTTTTTACTAAAAGGGTTAATGATGAATTATTTGTGTGCCAAATTTATGTGGATGGTATTATATATGGTTCTACTAACCCCCATTTTAGTGAAAAGTTTGGAAGGCTAATGTCGGAGAAGTTTGAGATGTCTATGATTAGTGAACTCAAATTTTTCCTTAGGTTGGAAATAAAGCAAACTAAGGAAGGTACCTTTGTCTCCCAAACAAAGTATACCAAGGATATTTTCAAAAAGTTCAACATGTAAGAAAGCAAAGGTATAAAAACACCCATGCCTACTAGTGGACATCTTGACTTGACTAGGGATGGCAAACCGGTTGACCAAAAGGTTTACCGCTCTATGATTGGTTCATTGTTATATTTATGTGCCTCCTGTCCCGATATTATGCTAAGTGTGTGCATGTGTGTAAGATATCAAGCGGCCCCTAAAGAATGTCATCTTAAGGCTGTGAAAAGGATAGTAAGATACTTAATTCATACACCAAATTTTGGCCTTTGGTACCCTAAGAGGTCATCTTTTGATCTTGTTGGCTACTCTGTTTCGGACTATGCAGTGACAAGGTTGATAAAAAGTCCACTTCGGGTACTTGTCAATTTCTTGGTAGATCCCTTGTGTTTTGGTCCTCCAAGAAACAAAACTCGGTATCCTTATCCACCGCCAAAGCGGAATACATTTCCGCAGGATCATGTTGTGCTCAATTACTTTGGATGACCCAAACCCTTAAGAATTATGGGATACATGTGAAACATGTTCCATTGCTTTGTGACAATTAAAGTGCTATTAAGATTGCTCACAATCCTGTGAACCACTCTCGAACTAAGCATATTGAAGTTCGTCATCATTTCATTCGATATGATGTTGCTAAAGGAGACATCAATCTTAAGCATGTTCGTACCGATAAGCAATTAGCGGATATATTCACCAAACCGCTTGATGAGAAAGTATTTTGCCATTTGAGAGGTGAATTGAATATCATTGATGCCTCAAACTTGGAGTAGAAACTCCATTTGGATACATGCAAGGCATGAGCCTTTTATGACTAATCCTTGATATTTCTCTTATTATGATTATCATATGTCTTGGATGAGCTCAAATCTATGAGATTGCAAATCACTCACACTTGGAGTAATCTCTACATCAGCAAGTTCCTTTTAAATGGTTGTTGAATACAAGGAAGCATGAACTCACTCAACACATCCTTTGACAATTTCAATTTATCAAATTTCTTTTGGTATCAAGATTCACGATTGCCATTTTGGATACACAAGTGCTCTTCCTTGCAAGACTAACCCATGCAGGAAGATGAACTCAAACTACTAGTGGTGCTCCCAATTCTTGATGGACTACATCAACCTCGGGCATCCAACACAAGTTCAACTACATGATCAAGATCAACACGACCACCCAAGGTATGTCATTCCACCTTAGAGAAGCTTTGCTCCAAGTCATGAGCTAAAGCAACTCAACAAGGTGTGAATACATCAAAATGCCTAAGCGAAAAATGGTAACCCCATTTTGAGATTAAATGATGTGTATGAGTTATGATCAAGTGCTATCACTTGACTCCTCAGTCAATATACTCTAACATAGGTGACTTTGTTGCCGACCCCTTCTAGATAAAGTTCTCTAGTGTTCCTTTGCTCATTTACTCTATGTTCTTGCATATGGTTCTTGCTAGTTTGTCTCCTTTTACAAAAAAACTTCATCTAGATCTCGTTTTTTGTTTTTCTTTCTGTGGTTAATAAATGGCAAATCTTTCAGTTAATTCCCCGCAAATCCTTGTGAGATTTCTTTTGCCAAGTGAGCTGAGTTTACAAAGTCTTTACTCTGTGTTGAACTCGGTCCCTCCGATCAAAACCTATCGGTCTCATCAAAACACAAGGCCTCCTTGTGAATAGTTCTTCGATACAACCAACATGGACTAACTCGGTCGAGCTGATAAGTACCTTATGTGACTCTGTCATTTCGACGTTGCCGACAGAAACTACTCGGCGTCACCGATTTCAACTATGAGAAAATGTTTTGCCATTTTTAACTATCTATTTTCATCAGCTCCACTCAATGATTCTTTCCTATATAAGCATCATGAAATACCCATTACTTTGTAGTGTCTCTCAAGGACCACCTACTTAACTCATGCTCTAGAAGCGCCCTTCTTGGAAATTGATGTCAAAGGGGGAGAGAGAGCACATCAAAGCTTATCATATGAGCACATCTAAGCTCTTCCAAATTATAGTAAACAAAGAGGAGAGAAGTCACATGTCTTTTAGAGGGGAAAGACATGTCAATATGGTTGATCCTAGCTATTGCCATTGAATATCCTTGTTGCTCTGATTTTGGTTGATTGTGACATTTCTTGCTCTGGTTTTCTCTTACCCTACCTTCTCCCATTATCCAATATCAGTTTCAGGGGGAGAAAGAGTCCATATCCAGGGGAGAAAAATCTTTGGAATTCATTGCATATCTTTTAGATCTTTGGGGACATGTCTATATCTAAATCAAGTACTCAGTACTTACCCATTACATGTCATGCCAGTCTTGATATTCTTGTGGTTTCATGAAATTGCTTTACTTAAGAGTGTTCTTGTGTTATCTAACCCTGTTTTCTCAAGTCCACTTCTTCCAAAGCCAGCTCAAGACCACAAGGTAAGTATATGCATCACACTCATGTGCATGATGATCTCTTGTTGATGAACATATTGTTTGCAAGAGGGATTCATAAACATGGAGATACACTTCTTAACCACATCATTTGCTCTGATGCATATAGCCAAGATACATGTAACTCTCTGCTTGCTCTGTCATGATTATGCATTCACATGTTCTTATATTCTATCTTCACATGATTGCATACATGTAGGGGGAGTTTATGCATGTTACATGTTTCTCCAAAGATTTACCTATTGCTCTGCATATCATTTATCTAAAGCTTTGATGTATGTTGTCATCAATTACCAAAAAGGGAAGATTGAAAGCACAAGTGCTCCCTGGGTGATTTTGGTACTTAATGTCAACATATCTCTTATTGGACTAATGGTTTTATCTAGTGCATTTTAGACAAGTTCAACAATGGCGTGGAAAGGACAAGAGGATGTGGAACCCCTTCAAGGTGCTAAGGACACATATTGGAAAAAACTCAAGGCTCTTCATTTCTATTTTAGTGATCCAAGATCACATTGAGTCCATAGGAAAGCCAATACTATTAAAAGGGGATGATGTGTTTCTTACTGGTCTACTTGCTCAAAATTATTAGTGATATTGCTCCAAAGCGCTCAACCACTTTCTCATTTCCAAATATGTCCAAAACCCAAAGTCAAACTCAGCCCCACCGAAATCTTCTATTCGGCGCCACCGAGTTCACTTGACATAGCCACTGCCAGAAACCCTAACAGTTCGGTCACACCGATACAGATCTCGGTCTCACCGAGATGGCCCTGCAAACTCTCTGTTTCTCTTTTGTAACATTTCGGTCTCACCAAAATGAGCTATCGGTCACACCAACACTACAAAAGAAATACACTTCCATGATGATACGTGTTTGTCATAGTAGGTCGCATTTTTTGTCATGCATGTACATCCATGACTAATTTATGACAGAATCAAGATAGTCATACCTGTGCTGTCGTAGAAGTGTTCCATGACATTACCAAAATTATCATCATGGAAGTGTCCACTTCCATGATGATAAATCGCGCGTCACAGAAGTGCTTTCGTCAAGGGTGACCGACACGTGGCATCCACCGTAATGGAACGCCGCTAAGCTATCGTGTCGGGTTTTGAATCTGATAACCCGTTAACAGCCCCGACCAATGGGGATTTTCCACGTGTAAAATCATCATTGGCTGGAGGAAACACGTGTCGGCTCATTGTTGGGACAGATGTCATCCACTCATTGGACGGAAGGCGCCTATGGTACGTCGACACGTGGCACGACCCAACAGAGGCCCATTCCTGTGAAAAGGCCGGCCCAGTAAAAATTAGCAGGCCAGCCCATATAAGGCCTACTTGTGTCAGGTCCATTTAAGCCCACGGCCCATACAAGATGTGCCAATTCGGCCCATCAACGGCCCGTTAAAGATTTGACACCATTGCAGCCCATCGTCAGTTCGAGCCCGTTAACATCCCGCTATATATTTGGGGTTAATATCGGCCCGATGAGATTTCGGCCTGTTAATGGCCCATTTAATGGATGGGCCAATTTTCAGGATGTACATCTTTCGGCCTTTTAGCGACCCATTTAAATGTTGGGCTAATTTCCGGCCCGGTGTGTCTTTTAGCCTGTTGACGGCCCATAAATCTAATGGGCCATTTGTTGTCGGACCTGAGTTTCGGACTTTTAGCGGCCCATTTAAGTGTTGGGCCAATTTCTGGCCCGGTGTCACTTTCAGCCTGTTGACGGCCCATAAATCAGTTGGGCCATTTGTAGTCGGACCTGAGTTTTGGCCTTTTAGCGACCCATTTAAGTGTTGGGCCAATTCCCGGCCCTGTGTGCCTTTCGGTCTGTTAACGTACCATAAATGAGTTGGGCCATTTGAAGTCGGACCTTAGTTTTGGCCTTTTGACGGCCCATGCCCTTCATGGTCCAATACCAGCCCGGTTTCTCTTTCGGCCTACTAAAGTCCCACAACACAGTTGGGCCATTTACAATACGACCTGACTTTCGGCCTCTTAGCGGCCCATGGTCTTCATGGTCCAGTACAAGCCCGTTGTCTCTTTCGGCCTGCTAAAGGCCTACAGTATAGTTGGGCCATATGTAGCCCAAACTTAGTAACGGCCTGTTAACGGCCCGTGAAATAAATTGGGGCCACCTGTTGCCCTCTTCGATGTCGGCCTGTTAACGACCCGGGTGGTAAGAGGGCCGACCATTAACTTTCGGCCTAGTAATGGCCCATTAACTTAATGGTCCCACTAAAGTTCGTACATGTCTTTAGGCCAAACTAGATAATTTGAGCCCATTATGACGAGCAATTATGCACAGGACCAAAACCGATCAAGCAAAGGTACGGCATACAGTGAATAACGTTGCACATATAGCATATATTACAGGAAATTACATCCACTGGGCAATCAAAGATTGATGCCAGTGAAAATAAATGAGCAGAACCTAACCATCTACAACGTCACAATCTGCAACCTCAGCACAGATGATGCCCATAAGCATGTGGGCAAGTTCTTTCTGCTTTGCTACACTGTCTCTAAAAACATTGATCAGTTGTTGTGTCGCACGACTCTGCACCTCCGATTCATCCGCCATTTCCATCATTGCTTCAGCCACTAATTGGTTCACAAACATACATTTATTCTGTTGCATTCAAGACAGAGGATACTGAACAGATTCAGATGGTGATTTTGGCAGGCTTGTATTATTGATAGTGGAGAGTGTCTCGACCACTGCATCATAACATAAATTATGATGGGAACCAAACAGATTAATCATGAGTTATTGCCATATTACCTGGCCTAGATTTACTTGAAAGAAACAATGGGGTTGCCTTACTGTTTTCAGAGTTTGTCTTCTTATCTTCAGCAGCCTGCACAAAATTAACACACTAGCATTGCTATCATTGGCCAAGTCAGATAATAGGAAAGCAACATTGACACAATGAACGTCTGGGCAACTAGCCTACACCAAATTAACACAATATGGCACAAATATATCAGCCAGGTAAGGTAGTACGAAAGCAACATTGACGCAATGAATGAATGGGCAACCAGAGAAGCACTACAATTCAGTAATGTGCGTGATATGAGATAGTACATTCATGCAGCTCAGTATGCAAAACTACCAAGTAGTTTTCCTTACAAAAATCAACATTGGCGCCTTTAACATTTTGCTACAACTAATTTTAGATCAGATAAAGGTTAGATTCATGCCGATTAACAAAATACATGTTGATGTAAAAATATAGTGATATACAACAGGTACTTACATCAGCATTGGAGCACAAAGAATTCCCGCAAAATATTTTCCTCGAATACGATCCCAATGGAGGAAGTCTTCTATCGTTTAACCTTATTTTCTAAAATAGGGATGGGTAAGAAACATGTAGAAAATATGATCAGAATGCTATAAAATTTCATGATGCGAGGATACGCACACGCTTCTTAGAATGGAGTTGACATTCTTTTGCTGGACTGGAGCAGACTAGTTCTTTGGCCACTGGAATCTGCTTATTATCAGTGGGAGTTGTGTTTCTCTGTGTTGGAGCAGTATCTATGAAAAATGGAGTTGGTTTATTATCTCCTGGCGTTTGGATCTTTTGCAAAGACCTGGTTTGTAACCCTTCAGATTCTAACATAGTCGTCTTCCCCTTGCATGCCTTATATAGAAGAATGGTGATTCAGTTATAAAACATGCTACATCAGAGATGGAATAGGTACTGAAGAATAGAAAGGCATGGCATATTGACATGTATTCCCTCCATCCGGAAATAAATGGACGGGTCTAGGCATATTTCAGTTCTAGATACATCCAGTTTTATCCATTTCTGCGACATTTAATACGGACGGAGGGAGTATGATGTAAGAGCTAGGGATACGACAGGACAACACAGTAAAAAAACAACGAAAAACCCACTGCAGAACCAAAGTATTCAAACCCACTGATATGAGATAGTACACTCATGCAGCTCAGGATGCAAAACTACCAGGCAGTTTTCCTTACAAAAATCAACATTGTGGCCTTTAATCATACATTTTGCTACAACTAAATTTAGATCAGATAAAGGTTGGATTCACGCTGATTCACAAAATACATGTTGATGTAAAAATATAGTGATATACAACAGGTACTTACATCTACATTGGAGCACAGAGAATTCCTACAAGAATCTTTCCTCATAAACGATACCATTGCAGAAATTCTTCTATCTGTTAAGCTTATTTTCTAAAAGAGAGATGGGTAAGAAACATGTAGAAAATATGATCAGCATGCTATAAAATTTCATGATGCAAGGATACGCACACGCTTCTTAGAATTGAGTTGACATATTTTTGCTAGACTGGAGCGGACTAGTTCTTTGGCCACTGGAATCTACTTATTATCAGTAGGAGTTGGGTTTCTCTGTGATGGAGAAGTATCTATAAAAACTGGAGTTGGTTTATTATCTCCTGGCATTTGGATCTTTTGCAAAGGCCTTGTTTGTAACCCTTTAGATTCTAACATAGTCGTCTTCCCTTTGCATGCCTTGTATAGAAGCATGGTGCTTTAATTATAAAACATGCGACAGCAGAGAGATGGAATAGGTACTGAAGAATAGAAAGGCATGACATATTGACATGTATTCCCTCCATCCGGAAAAAATGGATGGGTCTAGGCGTATTTCAGTTCTAGATACATCCTTTTTTATCCATTTCGGCAACATGTAATCCGGACGGAGGGAGTATGGTGTAAGAGCTAGGGATACAACAGGACAACACAGCAAAAAACACTAGTTGAATGTAAAACTATATGCTAGCGGAATATGTACAGAAATAACTAAGGCAACATACACATGTATGATTGGCAAAATAAGATGGCATTGCAACAGAGCACTAGAACAGCACTTCAATGTAAAAAAACATGGTATGGCAGACAGATGAAGTACACACTGATGAATAACAATGCATAAGATATTCAGAAGCATGATGTCCAAATTGAGCAGATGGCATTGCGATAGAGTAGAATGACAGTACTTGAATTTGAAAACATGTTATCATGAATGGAATAGGTACTGAAAAACAGGAAGGCATGACATATTTACATGCATGATCAGCATGCTAAGCACATGGCATTGCAACAGAGTAGATACACTCCAGGACATTATATGCATGTTGTACCCATATCACAGGCCAAGTTAGAGCAAGGACCTTGTGGGGTGAAGAGGATTCATCATCTTTCTGTAAGTCTTCTGAAGAACTGCCTTTACATGTTCGATCATATTGGGTATCATTGACATCAAGTTTATTGGCCTTTACATTGCTCCGTGAGGTTCTTGTGGATATATCAGTGTGTGCAATTATATCTGACATGCATGGAAGACAACTAGTAGTTAGATTTATGTAAATGAGTGCCTGTAGGAGACGACATAAATAGTAGGACTGGGGTTAACTAGCAGCAACAGGTCTCAGAAACTAAAGGGAGAACACAGATGAAAGCTACAGAATATGTATCGTTTGTACTCGAGATTAACTAGATGGCACACAAAAGTATTAAAGAACAACATAGGTAATACTAGAAGTGGTATAATACTATAATCACCAGCCTGTGGGATAGCATTGGCTGATGGATGGTAACTATGGAACAGCGTTACCTAAAGAACAAGTATCTTAGCTAAACTATGGAAAAGTGTGAACTCCTGAACAAGACCCGTAAGAGATCAACATGAATATACAGTGAAATGTGATGATCTATTTTCCGTGCTTAGATGAATAACAGAGCCATAAATGTTGCACACAAGTAAGATGAGGGTACAACCTATCTGGCTGCCATCCATAGGAGTGAGCATCATGTGCTGACTTGTCGATGGCCCTGCAGTTGTTGTGGATGTCCATGTCGGGCATGCGCATTTGATGCAGGGAACTGTTGAGTGGGGACTGTAGCTCCCTTCTGGTGTATGCTTCCCTTGTTGGAGAAGCTGCGGTGAGTCGGAAGACGGTGTGTCTGAAGATGCAGATAACGCATAATGTTAAGAACGACATATATCTTTGATCTGAAGAAATACACTAAGAGATCAACTGCAAGGTACAAGAGTGGCCACACGTCTGTTGACTGAAGACTAAATTGGGGTCACACAATTTTATTTTATTTTGGTACTGTCTGATCTACGCCGGATTGCTTGATGGCCGTCTTGTGCCTCCCGGCTGACACTGTTCGGAATCTTCCCCGAAGAGCCAGCGACCAACAGCAGAGTAGCCTGCCTTCGCCGTCCGTGGCCCCGGCCAAAACCCCGCTCCCCGGCCCACCGCACTGCCGTGGTTGCGCCGCCCCCGGGCCAATCCACAAAGACTCCCCGTCATCCAGATCCGGCGGCGACAGTACCTTCAACCCATGCAACTCTAAAAGATAGCCATCTAAGCGCTGCTTCCGCGGCGAACTTGCGGCCCCGCACCCTTATGTTAGACACCAGCCAACCGGCAGCCTAGGAGCTCCACCGCCTCGAGGGGTGCTGCTTCCCATTGGGAATCGATTGGCCCGGAATAAAAAATCAGACAACTGACGCCTAAATAAAGTGATTTGAGATGAGGGTGCGACCTATCTGACGGCATGGTGAAGTAGGCAAGTCCAGCTGCCAAGTCGGTGAGGCCGGCGCAGTTGCGGTGGCGACCGGCGGCAGGGAAAGAGCGATGTCGTGACGGTCGACGGCTATGCGGAAGCAGCGCCAGGACTCTGGACGGATCCGAAGTTGGAGCCGCTCCGGCGCCGTGAACAATGGCGGGGGTGAGTCGGCTCCGGTACAGTTCACGCGGCCGTCGTCGAGGCAGCACCAGCAGCACGGAGTAAGAGGCACATGGCCCAGTGCATGTCGGCAATTGGATAGCGTCTCCGGCATTAGGGAGGAGGGCGGCTGTGAAATTGGTGCGGTGGGGGCGCCAT